>NW_016813477.1:131543-147805 GCF_001698545.2 Rhinopithecus bieti
TTTTGAGACGGAGTCTGGCTCTGTCGCCCAGGCTGGAGTGCGGTGGCCGGATCTCAGCTCACTGCAAGCTCCGCCTCCCAGGTTCACGCCATTCTCCTGCCTCCGCCTCCCAACTAGCTGGGACTACAGGCGCCCGCCTCGTCGCCCGGCTAGTTTTTTGTATTCTTTAGTAGAGACGGGGTTTCACCGTATTAGCCAGGATGGTCTCGATCTCCTGACCTTGTGATCCGCCCGTCTCGGCCTCCCAAAGTGCTGGGATTACAGGCTTGAGCCACCGCGCCCGGCAATACAAAATATTTCTAATAATTATAGACAAAAAATAACTTGATCATCATAGCCTGTTCAAAAGAATAAGTTAGTTCTCTTTTCCACCCTATTCCAAAAACGTAATTATGTATTCAAATTTTTTGAGACTACCCTGAAATGGCATATGTATTTAAATTTTAAGCAATCTGAGTTACATATGACAAATTCAGCAATATTCTTACCACGATAACATGTGTCACAGTCGACAACGTACTATCTCCTGCCATCAATGTACGAAGCAATACCCCATTAGTACAAAATGTCAGAAGTGTCTTTGGAGAAACCCTTTTTAAAAAAAGCAAAATAAAGTGCACAATTGCAAGTCTTTCATGTAACTAAAACAATCACATTAAATGCTGGCCTGGTACACATTTTAATAAATATTACTAATATAATACTGTACTGGTATGTACAGTTTATTAGTAAAGCTATATGGTTTTGCAGTTATGTGAGACTGCCTGACAATAGCCTTTTATATTAAGTGATGTATTTTGTTAAAGAACCTAAGCTGCTCCAAAAACAAACAAAACTTTAAGTACTTTTTGCTTGCGAATAAAGTATGTTACAAATGGAATCAGATTTTGTATAATTACTGAGAACAAAAAAAAAGTACTACTTGTCAAGAAGGCATTACTAATACTACAGGCGGAGTATCCCTTATTCAAAATGCTTGAGACAGAAAGGGTTTTAGCTTTCAGATTTTTCCACATTTTAGAATACCTCCAGTTGAGCATCCCAAATCTGAAATTAAAAAATCCAAAATGCTCCAATGAGCATTTCCTTTGAATGTCATGTTGGGACTCAAAAAGTTTTAGATTTTTGAGCATCTTGGATTTCAGATTTTTGGATGTAAGATGCTCAATTTATACTACTACTGATAATAAATTCACTCATGAACAGTTACTGAGCGTTCACTATAAACCTCACATCAAACCTGTACTCTAGATGCTTTTCTTTGACTCATTTTACAGATGAGGACACTGAGGCTCAAATAAGTAAAATAACTATGATCATGAAACTATGAAATGGAATTTTATCTATGGTTCAAATCTTTTCAAACTCTTCATTCAAAACTTCTCTAGATTTAGACATGACTTCAATATCCTGATGTAGACTTACTTGGAGCAAAATGATCATCTAACTTTTCAACTAACACATCCTCTATTTTAGTGAAATATACATAGTCTTTTTTAAGCATGATAAAAAAGAAGATAGATGAGAACTGTTTTTACCTGCTTTCTAATCGGATCTGATAACCAATTGTTTGACCAATCCTTTCCCTTCTCTCTGCGGCAACTCTTTCAGCCACAGCAATAGCTGCCAATCGTCTTGGTTGAGTACAAAATATACGGCAGGGGATACCATTTTTAAAGCAATCATCTAAAAGGAACTGAGGAATCTGAAACAAAAGTTTTAAAATACTATAAGATGACATGATCACATACTACAAAAAACCTAAGTGAATCAACTGAAAAACCGTTAGAACTCAAGAAGTTCTATAACAAGTCCAAATATAATCATAAAATCAGCAACATTCATGTAACTAGTAATAATCGCTAAAAAATGTAATTTGAAAAGATCTTGCTCACAATAGAAACTAAAGCTAAAATATCTAAAATCAAATATATCCAGGAATATTTAAGGTTTACATGAAGATTATAAAACGTTACTGGAAAAACATAGAAGAAGACCTGAATATATAAAGAATTATGCCATATTCATGGATGGGGATAATCAATGCTGTAAAAATGTTAACTTCTCCCCAGAGTATTCCATAAAGTCAATGAAATAAAATAAAATTCCACTGGGATTTTTTAAATGATGAAAAGCATAAAAAAAAAAATAGCCTATAAACCAGGATTGTAGATTTTTTTGGTAAATAAAATTCAAACAGGTTGGAAAGATTTAAAATCAAATTCTTACCTACTCCCTACCACCAATGCCCTTATATCTTCTCCATAAAGGTAACTACTGTTACTTATGAAATCATTCAAGAAAAAAAATGTTTACACAACCCAGAATATTTGTGTATATAAGCATGTTTTTCATCCATGCAAAGAGATGATTGTGAAGTCTGTAATTTGCAGTTTTCACATAACATACCAGATCTACCTAGCCCATTTTAACGGCTACATATTCTATCTTGTGGATATGCTATAATTTAACAAATGATTAAACATTTAAGTAATTTCCAGTTTTTTAGGTTATTGATGTTGTTGCTTGATATTATAAACAACACTGCAGTAAACACCTGTCTCCACAGAGTTTTAGAAAGATATATGTACTAGCCATGAAATCACTAGTAGTGAAAATGCTGAGTCAAAGAGTACACATATTTTTAATTTAGATGAAAAAATTATCAAATTGCTCCTCAAAACATTTTATACTCCTACCAACAAAGCAACAAAGCAGAAGAGCTGCCTTCCAACACCCATACAAATACTTGGTATCATCAATTTTTAATTTCTGCCAATCTTATAGTTAAAAAATATAATTTATTTTTATTTTTTTAACTGTGAGTAAAAGAAAACATCTTTTCATACATGTGTCAGCCCCTGGGATTTTTTTTTTTTTTTTAAACTTGACTAGTTCATCCAGATGTGGGAGTTTGGTCAGGATGGTGAAAGAAATTATAAAATTATAGGAAATAAACACAAACCCTCTTGGAAGGTCTGGGGGTTTGCATAAAGTGGCTGAAGGCAACTGAATTCTCTCAAAAGCTGAGCTCATAGATACATAGGAATGCAGAGGAGCTTATCTAAATAGCTTGTTTACTCATGTGGTCCTAAGACCAACCTTTAATCAACCCCCAGTGCATTTGCTCTCTGCTCCGGAGGTTGGCAATGTCAATTACCCTCTAGTGGTGTCTACTCAAGACCTTTGTCATTTAATCTATACTGAATAAATGTGAGCTTTGCTGGCTGATGGGGCCTAGGCTACAGCTCTTTACAGCACCTTCCTTGGTGTCGGTGAGTGGCCCAGACCCTCAGCCTAACTGACAGGCAAAACATCTGTGTCAGTGTATGTCTCTCATCCATCACTGGTTCAGGGTCTGCAGGTCGGAACCCCACATCCACAAGCATAAATGCATAAGTACCACCAAGAAATATTTGAAAAGAGAAGATAAGTGTATCATTTTCAAACTACAGAAAATCAATGATATCTTCTAAAAAATCCTAAAAGAAGCCAGAGCACGAGAAAATCCTTACCTACAAAGAGCAAAGGTAAGAATTACATCCAGGTTTTCCTCAGACATTATGCAAGAAAAGAGTGGAGAGAAGAGATGAGAGGAGAAAAAACAAAAACAAAAACACCATCCTAGAATTCTGTACCTTGCAAAATTATCCTTCAAAAATGAAGGAGAAATGAAGACTTTATCAGATTAATACAAATTGAGGAAATTTGTTGTCAGTAGACCACAGCCTTGCAAGAAATGGTTTTTTTAAGTTCTTCACAGAGAAAGAAAAATAACATAGGCCAGAAACTTGAATCTTCATAATGAAAGAAAGAACACTAAGGAAGGAATAAATAGAGGTAAAAAACCAAATTTTTTTAACTTTTATTTTTTGTATTCTTAAGTGATCTAACACTTAACAAAGGGATCAAAATAATAATAGCAACAATGTAGTTGATTATGTATGTATATATCTTATGTGTGTACATGTATGTTGATGTATGGTTACATATAAGTAAAATGACAGCAATGATACAAGGGACAGAAGGGAGGAATTAGGGTTATTTTGTTATTTAAGGTACACACACTACCCGTAAGGTGGTATAGTGTTATTTGAAAGTGGACTTGGTTTAGTTGCAAATGTATATTGCAAACTCTAGAGCAACCACTAAAAAAGGTAAAAGATAATGAAGAAGAATATTAGGCTCACACTGTAAACAACAAAAAACAGAATCCTGATGCAGGAATAGATAATGAGATTAAAGATACAGAAAAAAAAATTTAGAAATAGACCCTGGTACTATAGAAAGTTAGTATTTGGTCAAAAATAGCATCTTAAATCGGGTCGGGGAGTTTGGAGGGAAGGACAGATTGTTAAATAAAAGTTATATCTGAACTGGAAATAACATGAAGAAAAAGTAAAATTCCTACCTGATACAATACAATAAAATAAATTTCAGATGAATTTTTTAAACAATATAAAAGTACTAGAATAAAATATTTATAGAAAGAGCCAGGTGTGGTGGTATGCACCTATAGTTCCAGCTACTTAGGAGGCAGAAGCAGGAAGATCCCTTGAGGCCAAGAGTTCAAGGCTATAGTGAGCTATAATCAACTCTGTGAATAGCCACTGCACTCCAGCCTGGGAAACATAGTGATATCCCACCTATAAATAAATAAATACAGAAAATGTCCATTAATCCACTCTTAACGTGCTCCAAAGCCCTAGAAAAATATTGACAGATTTGACTAAATAAAAATGTAAAACTACTAAACAAGATACCATAAACGAAAGTAAAAAGTAAACAAAAAATTGGGAGAAATTATTTTTAAGATGTTTAACGGTCAACAGGCATGCATCTACAATATATAAACACTCTAAAAAATAAATCCAAAATTATTAAGCCAAAAATAAAAAAAAGGAACTCATAAAAGATAAACAGATAAGAGGCAAATAAAAGATAACTAAGAATCAACAAAATGCAAGTTAAAATATTATTTTTTGCTGATCAGCTTGATAAAGGTTTAAAAAATTATATCCATTCTTGCCCAAGCTTTAGAGAAACAAGAACTTTCAATACTTTCAATACGGTAACATGTTAACTCTTTTTTAGAGTTATGGAACAATAACTAGTGAATCTAGCTATTAAAATTTTTAACTGCCATATCCTTGATCTGGCATTTCCACTTCTAGGAAACTTATCCTATTGAAACATTCCTACAAATAAGCAAAAAATTAGGATACAAGTAAGTATAATATAAGAGAAAGATTCCTACTCTATCACTTCTTAGCTATGTTAACTAGAGTAGATTAACATCCCTAAGTTTTAATTTTTATTCCTCATCTGTAAAAAGATAAAACCTACATGTCTTTGAGTTATTGAGAAGATGAAATGAGACAACTCTTATATAACCCAACAAACAGTAAAGTGTCATTTCTCACCATTGTTTATTATCATTGCAAAAATGTTCAGGAATACTGTGTAGTTGTTTAGACAATGAGGCATATCTACAGGCACTGACTTGGAAAAATATCCAAATCTGTTGTGAAAAAAAATCAAGATGCAAAATTATATGTTCTTAGCCTATGTTAAAAAACCAATATATAACAATGCTGTAAAGAGAACCAAAACAAAACATACAAACCTACCCCCCCCCCACCACCAAAACAGAAAACAAACAAACAAAATCCACCAGCACATATTTGGATATTCTGACAGTAATGCAGTGATACAGGGTGGCAGGAGAATTTAAAATCTTTCATTTTCTGGCCAGGCATGGAGGCTCATGCCTGTAATCCTGGTACTTTGGGAGGCCAAGGCAGGTGGATCGCTTGAGCCCAGGAGTCTGACATCAGCCTGGGCAACACGTTGAAACCTCATCTCTACAAAAAATTTAAAAATTAGCCAGGCATGGTGGCATGCACCTATAGTCCCAGCTACTTGGGAGGCTGAGAGGGGAGAATTGACGAAGCTCGGGAGGTGAAGGCTGCACGCCACTGCACTACAGCCTGGGTAACAGAGTGAGACCTTGTCTCAAGAGAAAAAAAAAAATCTTCTACTCTCTATAAAATATTTTCCATAATGTTCAAGTTTCACACAATGAACACAAATAAGAAAAAAATTCAAAAAGCACTTAACTTCCTAATACCATTAAAGGCAAGACAAAATACCACTTACATTCTGTTTTATATTTCAAAGAATAAAATATTAGTATTTTAATTAACTCTTTAAATAGGACAAAACTATTTCTCAGGTTTGAACTCATTAAATTAATAGTTTCTTCTTAAAAGCAGAGTATAATATTTAACTATGAATTAAATTCTCAAGTATCCTTTCATACCTAGTAAAATGATACACATAATTGTGAAAATAGGCATCCATAATTCCAATATATAGATATCATTAGCAAGGACATTCAAATAATTTAAACAAAGACCTATTTATTACATTTTATCGAAACTTCCTTAATCGCTATTCTACATAATTAGAACTGCTACAATTAATACTTAATGGCAAAAGTATTCAACCTGAAAAAAAATTATAACAATCTAAGACAGCTAAACAAATTCTCTGGAGTAACTCCATGGAATTTCACTTAATCATAAAAGCACTCATGCTGAGTCAGGCGTGGTGGCGTGTGCCTGTAATCCCAGTTACTCAGGAGGCTGAGACAGGAGAATCGCTTGAATCTGGCAGGAGGGGTTGCAGTGAGCTAAGATCGCACCACTGCACTCCAGCCTGGGTGAGAGACAGAGACTTGGTCTCAAAAAAAAGAACTCATGCTAAAGAAAGATCTTGTATATTGTCTTCAGAAAAAATTTTCATCGTGTTGTTAATTATTCAGTTTTACAGGATCAAGTTTTAAGGACAGAGACATAATTCTGTAAAAATGTTTAAGTCCTTCAAGTAAAAAACTGGTAAACTTTATAATCAACTTCTCCTCCCACCTTGCCTTAGCTACTAAGCCTATTAAACCAACCAATATAATCAAATCTTAGGCAACTGTCAAAAACAAAATTATGTCCCTAAAAGAAGAAAACCTACAAATATATTATTTTATCTGAACCTCTATTAAAACCAAAGTAATTTTAGTAATTTTAAGCTGAAATGCTGCAAGAATGTACACAAGAAAGAGTCATGATGTCATACTTACTACTTCCAATCTGTTATCCTATGACTGAAACTTCATAAGGAGTTACTTTGATTCTAAAAATCCAAGTCAAAACTATCATATTAATTCCATTCTACAGTCGACTTAATATTTGTTATTACTGCTTTTACTTTTGTTCCTATATGCAAAACACTATGCTAGGCACTTTACAGAGATAATCTTTACACCTCACTATGAAAGGTAGCAATTATTAGTCTCATTTTATAAATGAGAACTCTGACTCACAGAGGTTACAAAAAGAGCCTAGAACTTCAATAAGTGAGGGAACTGGAATCTAAACTCAAGGCCAAAGCCCATCTTCCTTCCATGATACCAAATTGCTTTCCCACCTCTGTTTAAATAAAGGCCTAATGCACTAGTTTAAAAATAAGTAAATTATTTAAAACATTTTCTTTCTACAAATTCTCCAAATATATTCCAGCAGTAATTTATTTCTGAAATAACCATTACTATAATATCCACAAGTTTTCTTTTTCTGTTTTTTAAAACATATGCAGTGTAAATTTGATATAAAATTATAATATGGGACTATATATATATATTTTTTTTCTATAAACAACAAAAAAGAAACAAACCTGTGTGGTCTTTCCAGACCCAGTTTCTCCTACAATCAAAACTACTTTATTTTCCTTAATTATTTTAACAATTTCTTCCTGTTTCTCAAACACTGGTAAAGACTGCCTAAAAGAATCAAATTCGGATTCTCCTCTTTTCACTGGAATCTGAGGTATGCCATTGTTGAGTCGCCCACTTGTCTTGCTCATTTCCCGGTTTTCTTTGAAAATGAATAAAAGAACAAAAAATGTATGATCAACACTGAAAAGAAGTGTTAAAAATAAGTATTTTTTTTTGCCAAACCTAGAAAAACATGCCAAAAGAGGTAATTTCTAACATAATTCCTTTCAAATGTTTTCTTCTCTACTCAGTCTATATAAAGTTGTCAAGCTGTATCTCAATCGTACTCTTACACATACTATTCTCATTGAACACGTTACAAGTTTCAGTATCAATTAGAAAGCAAACCTCTCAGACATATTTCTGGTACAAAATGTTTAAAACTGATAAAATAAATCATTCAATAACCATTAAAATAAAACAATCTTGATAATCTAAATGATTTTTAGGCTTGTTATAAATTTCTATCAATAATTTCATGGAAAATTAAATTTTTATAGTAGGAAATAATGTGCATACTTATAAGATCTGTCACTACATCAGGAAAACATATTACAAAAAAAGAAAATATCCCATATATGTTTAATGTTATACATGTAAGACTAAGTGATCAAATAGAATAATTATGTGTTAAATATAAGGGTCCTAATGTTAACAAATTTCCTAATGGAGTATTTTAGCCCAACATCCACATTTAACTAAACAGATAGGAATAAAGAAGAGGTATGAAATGTCTTATATCCACGTAGCTCAAAATATGTTTGTGTGCCTATGTTTAAAGTGTAAGTTCTTTGATATCTAGGACCACATATTTTCTATATTCTGCTGATCTATTCCAATAGACAGTAATAACTATGTAAATTTTATCATCATAGGCAATAAATAGTTTTCTTACTAGGGAAGTGATCTTTCCAAACAGTGAAATTACATCTTTATTTTGTAACCCAAATACATTATTTATCTACCTTTGAGCAACTTAATGTACTGAAGACTCTGTCCAATCTCTTACCAGAGCTAAAACCCCAATTCAAAATCTCACTTATTAGTGTGTCATGGCAGGATAATATAGGAAAGCCTAGTCCCTGGAGTCAAATACCCGCTCTGCAGTTTACTGGCTGGTTTGGTGTCCTTGAACAAACTATTTAATTATCCTAAGCCTCAGTTTCTTCACCTGTGAAATAGGGGAAATTCTTACCTTGCAAGGGTTGCTTGCTATGAGGCCCCATATAAAGGGTTTAGTATACCGCCTCGCACCCAGTTAATGCTCAATAAATGGTGGCTATTGATATTATAACACTCAAAAAAAAAAAAACTTGGTTCAACTTAATTACATGCTTTAACACTACACTTTGTTTCAAATTTTTACAACTCTTAATCATTTCTAACAAACTATTCCAATGGAGAAATTTATTTCATCTTAGTTTTCTAAAATAAATCTAAAACGGAAAAGGAACAGTCATCAAATAATAGGGTAAATGAGGAAGCTCCCCAGAAAATACATACCAGCTTCAACTGCAAACACATTTCCTCTTTCTGTTTTAGGCAGAAGTTCTGTACGCTCTTTATTGGTGACAGGAAATCTTTGAATTAGGCTCCTAACAGCATGTTTTGTATTATGAGTCAAATTACAGGTCATCATTGCATGAGCTGTTTCTGATCCATCTTTCTTCTTCACAGTTAGGTATCTATTTGCTCCCTTTCTGAATATTAATAAAAATCATTTATTTACTATATATAGTCAACTTGTTCACATATGATGTATGCCTACTCAGAAAATATGTCTCAAGCAAAACATTGAAAAAAATCAAAATGCTTTGGGAGAAGATGCTGAAAGTCCAAAAAAATTCAGTAAAGAAAGATTTGGGCTAAAGTGGCCATAAAACTATTTTCAGTTAAAATTTCAAGTGCTGCAAATCCAAGTTTAAGTCCACTAAAAAGGCTTACTTACCCTTAAGTGTTAAATTTGTCTTTAGCAGACTTCATGGTAGATGAAACATCACCAGTTAATATAATACATGCTGGGAAGCATACAGAGGGGAAAATCAATCTAAACAATAGAACCTAAAATGATAATGAAAAGTTATGGTCCATAGTTCAGACTGATATGTCCCAGTGAATGTTTCCACAGTAAGTTGGTAATGAGACACTCCCATGAAAACCTGTTATGAGAGCCAAGTTTAGTGGTTGGACCAAAAAAGCATAAATCAGCATTACTGATAAATAATTTCAGATGCATTTTTAATAAAATATTTTTCAGAGCTTCTGGTTCTACTCTTCAATTACAAGGTAATGATGATTTGTAACTGTTAAAAAGTTATTTACTGTAGGTGTAGTGTTTCCTCAGCTGGTCCAGGACTAAGCATATCTTTTCTGACTTCTGTAGCTCTAAGAGTAGTAGAGTGTTATATACCAGGAAGTTCCCAAATGTGTTTTGAATGATTTCATAATACATGCCTATAACGTAGCAGTGTAATACTGATTAAGAGCTCAGGCTCCAAAGGCACACAGACCTGAGCTTGAATCCCATCTCTACCACTTACTAGTTGTGGCACTACAGGTAAACTACTTAATGGCCCTGAGCCTGACACAGTAATAATATATACCTCAAAGGATTATTCATACGATTAAGATAATACGAGCGAAGTGCAGCATCTGTTGCAGAGTAGACTCTAAATAAATGAAAACTATTATTATAGTCAGAAACAATATTATTTCTTAAATTTTAAGTTACCCAAAATATTTCATAAAATGTTTTGCCATTTCTTATGTCACTATTATACTATAGAAATAATCAACAGAGCCTAATTACAATGAAAATTTATAATTTACAAAGCAAATTTTATAATTTTCAATTTTCATTAGATGTAAATTTTGTCAACAGTATCTTCACCATAAGACTGATATCAAATTGGGGATTAACCTATACAGTTTTAGCATGTAAGTGTTCTAAGTGAGGCTTCCAATTTACCGAGGTTTTTAATTTCTGGAAACTCCTAATTGAATGTTTCAATGAATTATAAGCTTTCTATGTTGTTATTTACTCCTTAACAAGTATTTGGTGGTGCTTAAAATGATGCTATAAAGATGAAATAAAATTTAACCTGATCTAGAAGTTTTAGTTATTTCCATGATAAATTCAAACTATTGAATTCTAGAAATGTTCTCTGTAGTAGGTTATTTTCCCATGGACCTTTTTGAAACTTCAGGACAGTCATTATAGACTCAATAATTCATTTCCCTTCTGTGATGTTCATTTCATAAAATTTTAACTACAAAAGGCAGGAAGTGAGCTGAAATGAGCACCAGAGCAAATGGTAGGAGGCTAATATTCAGCTAGTAATAAACTTTCAACTAGTTATATGATCAACAGCAAATCATTTTACTTTTCTGACACTGTATATTGGTTAATTTTTAAAACTTCACGTTTTTAAGAACTTAAAGATGCTTTAATTTTCTTAAAAATCATCTCAGAAAGGTTTTGCTATATTTCACCTTTAATTTTATTTTATTCATTCACTTAGTCATTTATCATATATAAACTAAACACTGACTTCATGCCAGGCACTATGGTAGAAGCCAGGAATACAAAATTGAGTAAAATATACCCTTTCTCAACAAGCTCACAACTGAAATAATAAGTCAGATTGAAACCTTCCTAACATAGGTCACCTAATATAGCATTTAGGTATTTTTAAAAAACTCATAACAAGCAGGTGAGACTACTTAGCCATTACCATCTAAAATTGACTGAATTCAGTTTGAATACATATGGTGGAATAGAAAGATAATATCAACTTGATAGTTTTTATGTTTTAGTAACGGATTCTACTTGTGCTTTAACTGATTATTCCTACCACAGTCAGCACCACAGTGACACTAATATATCATAAAAGGATTAATGAAATTTTTGGTAAAATATTCACCTCATTGTTGTGAGGATGGAAACATTAAATACAGTAGAAATTTGTTGTACTATGTAAACTAACAAACGGCTCTCCTCATTATTCTTTCATTTCATAACTGAAAGTATGGTTTGATGATAAACACAGGAATCCTTTATACAAAGCAAAATTAACTAAAAATTGCTGCACATGTGGAAAATATGCTAGCTAAGTGAAATTCACAAGAGTTTTTTAAATAAAATGTAAACCCCATATGCAATTTCAAAATATAAAAGTAAATGTAATAAAATTACAGATGAGAGTATCATAACATCTAACTTTCGAAAAATAAAAGTAACCAATGCATTTTGGCATTTCAATGGCTTCTTCCTTTGAAAGAAAAATGATGCTATAAGTAATCAAATTTGACACAATGTTAATAATAATCAATTTATTAATTTACAAAGGATGTTACTAAACATTTAAATCAAATATAAACATATGCCTCAATATTCCCTACTTCTAAATCTAAGAACAGTTTAAAAGATCAGCTGAAGAGCCAACACCTGAAATGACTACTTAAAAAGCTCACAGACACAGGAGTCTCTTAAAAACAAACAACAACAACAACAACAAAACAGGCATTCATTTGATGCCTACTAAATACTTAATTTCATATTCCCTTAATTTATATTTCCATTAGGCAGACAGATGCAAAAATCTAGCTCCAAACCACTTTCTCCCCAATACTGTAATACAGAACTGGAAATGTATTAAAGTTTGCATCACACTAATTTGTACTTTTTAAAGACTACCTAAAAACTAATAAACCAACCAGTTCACTTCATGTTGTCGCCAAACTGAGCACAGTTGCTTTCAAGGCATGGTCACTATGCCTATAGTAAAATTATTTTTCTGGGTGTTTTTTTTTGAGACAGAGTCTTGCTTTGCTACCCAGGCTGAAGTGCAGTGGCACAATCTCAGCTCACTGCAACCTCCGCCTCCTGGGTTCAAGCAATTCTCCTATCTCAGCCTCCCAAGTAGCTGGGACTATAGGCGCCCCGCCCCCCCACTATGCCCGGCTAATTTTTGTATTTTTAGTAGAGACGGGGTTTCACCATATTGGTCAGGCTGGTCTCGAACTCCTGACCTCAGGTGATCCATCCACCTCAGCCTCCCAAAGTGCTGGGATTACTGGCATGAGCCACTGCGCCCGGCCTATTTTTCTGGTCTTAATGAACTATAAGCTAAATTGAAGATGAGATCTACCCAATATTTCTGTTCTAACTCCTCAAAGCACCTACTACATTGCTATGAACTTCATGTGAACATCAAAAAATAATTAGTTAAGCATTAACTGTGTTCAAATCCTGGCTCTGCCACTTGCTAGCTGTGTGATCTCAGGAAAATTACTTAACATCTCTAGGCTTTAATTGCCTCATGTGTTACACAGGTGCCAGGTGTTAAAATAGACTCTGCCTTATAAAACTGTTGTTAAGATCCATGGTAGACTGGATAAACAAAATGTGGTACATATACACCATGGAATACTAGGCAGCCATAAAAAAGAACGAGACCATCTCCTTTGCAGGAACACAGATGGAGCTGAAGGCCGTTATCCTTGGCAAACTAACCCAAGAACAGAAATCCAAATATTGCATGTTCTCATTTGTAAGTGGGAACTAAATGATGAGAACACATGGACACACAGAGGGGAACAACAGGCACTGGGGGTCTACCAGAGGGTAAAGGATGGGAGGAGGGAGAGGATTAAGAAAAATAACTAATGGGTACTAGGATTAATCCTGGGTGATGAAATAATCTGTACAACAAATCCCCTTGACACACGTTTATCTATGTAACGAACCTGCACGTGTACCCCTGAACTTAAAAGTTGAAAAATAAACTATATCCACACTAGTACACAAATGAAGGCATGCTCTGACATACATCCTGCTGCATTTAATGTATAAGAAGGAACCACTGGTCCTTGTCACTCACTTCTGTGAACACAAAGTGCACTAAGGCCATGGGAGTCACCCACTTTCAGGTCAAGGTCTATCCTTTCCCCTCTGGTAAACACCAGGCCAGAGATGAATCAGCCCCAAACCAAAGGCTCTCATCCAAATATGAGAATGCTGACTCCTTCTCATTAAAAAGAAAAAAAAAACTAAGAGATTATTTTATTTTCAGTAATCCTTTTATTCTTGGGAAACCCCAGTTTAAACGTGATCTAATTTTTAATTTTATTTAATAATATTTTATTTAGCATATTACACCTATCATCATTAAATAAGATAAGCCCATAATTTTTATTTCTAATATTTTCTTTATCTGAGTTAGGTAGCAAAGTTACACTAGTTTCATAAAAAACAGGAGGTGTCCTTCTCTTTGATTCTCCAGGAAAACTGAAGTAAAATAACATTATGTTTATTGTGCAGCCATAAAAAAGAATAAGTTCATGTCCTATGCAGGGACATGGATGAAGGTGGAAATCATCATCCTCAGCTAACTAACACAGGAACAGAAAACCAAACACTGCATGTTCTCACTCACCAGTGGGAGTTGAACAATGAGAACACATGGACATGGGGGGAACATCACACACTGGGGCCTGTCAGGGGTTAGGGGGAAAGGAAAGGGAGAGCATTAGGACTACTATCTAATGCATGCAGGGCTTAAAACCTAGCTGATGGGTTGATAGGTGCAGAAAACCACCAGGGCACATGTACACCTATGTAACAAACTTGCACATTCAGCACATGTATCCCAGAACTTAAAGTAAAATAAAAGTAAAAAGAAAAGAAATTATGTTTATTGACTCTTTCATTTAAATTACCTCTGAATAGGCATTTGTGTGAGTAAATTTCTAATCTTGATTAAATTTATATAATGATTTTTTTTAAAAAAAACTGTTGTTAGAATTAAATGATAATCCATTTAAAGTACCTAGCACAAGTACACAACAACACTTAATAAATGTTTGCTCTTGCCTCCTCAAGGAATGCAGCCCTGCCGATACCTTGATTTTAAGTCCATGGGACCTGTGTTGTTGGACTTCTGACCTCCAGAACTGTAGGATAATTTTAGCCACTTAAAAAAAGAGTTAACTCCTATTGTTATTGAATACAGCAGGTTTTCTTTTAGTGGATATCCAAAACTCACTACCTGAAAACCATTTTTCTTACTTTAGCTGGGAGGAGAGAGGAAGAATGTAGTATGCAACTTTCCAAGACAGGAGGCAAGATGGGCAGTAATCTAAATTTGAAAAGGGGAGTGTCCTTGTAGGTTGGAGCCTTCTGGTCAGGGTGAGTACAGTACTTTGGTACTCTATTTGGTACCTATTAGGCAGTGACCTTAGCAGTCACAGAATAAGAAACTTGTACTTCGAAAATCTACTTTCATATACTTCATATTTTCCCATTCTACAGATTTTTAACAAAGTTCATTTTGTAAAATCCATTTTTGTCTAACTTGGACTGAGAAAATCGAGACGGGATTTTGTTTTCGTTATAAACAAGGCAAAGACTTAGAAAAGTGAGCCTTTAGGACTAAAACACAGTGATCTCTCTCAGTGTGACTTTAAACACAACCTTTGAAGTTGAGGAAAATAAGTAAATAATGATGTGAAATTTTTGGTATGTGAAACCTGACTAGAATTTCAAAGAAAAACTTTAGGATATACTAAAAATCACAAAATGGGCCTTTTACTCCAAGAATGTTTTCACTAAAAGATGAGCAATTACAAAAAATAACCAAAACAGGGCCAAGGCACACTAGCTCAGGCCTATATTGGGAGGCCTAGGCAGGAGATCACTTGAGCCCAGGAGTTTGAGACCAGGCTGGGCAACATAGCAAGACCCCATCTCTACAAATAAAAATTTTAAATTAGCCAGGCATGGTGGTGCATGCCTGTGGTCCTAGCTACTTGGGAGGATAGCCTGAGCCTAGGCGTTTGAGGCTATAGTGAGCTATGATTGTGTCACTGTACTCCAGCCTGGGCAACAGAGGAAGACTCCTAAAAAATAAAAATAAAGCCAGAAGCAGTGGCTCATGCCTGTAATCCCAGCACTTTGGGAGGCCGAGGCAGGTGGATCACAGGGTCAGGAGATCAAGACCATCCTGGCTAACATGGTGAAACCCCGTCTCTACTAAAAATACAAAAAAAGTAGCCGGGCATGGTGGTGGGTGCCTGTAGTCCCAGCTACTTGGGAAGCTGAAGTAAGAGAATGGCGTGAACCCAGGAGGCAGAGCTTGCAGTGAGCCGAGATCATGCCACTGCACTCCAGCCTGGGTGACTAAGCAAAAAATAAATAAATAAATAAATAAATAAATAAATAAATAAAATCAAAGCAGGTAAAAGTCAATTATTTGGAAGATGAAAAACAAAATCCATCACAAATGGCTTAATTTTGAAAGAAAGAATATCAAAAACTGACCAGAAAAAAATTAAGAACTATCACAAAAAGTCTGGAATCTATCTTTAAAAACTTATATAAGAAGCCCAAATAAGAGAATGAGGCAATGAGAGACTCGAAATAGAATCCAGGCTT
>NW_016813477.1:148215-164334 GCF_001698545.2 Rhinopithecus bieti
AAAAAAAAAAAAAAAAAAAAAAAAAAAAAAAAAGAAAATCACAAGGACCACTAAGAAAATATAGTACAAAGTTTACTCAAAGATGAAAAGGAGAGAGAAGGAGCTAGGGTATTTCATAAGAAGGTTGAAAGCATTAAGGTTATAGGTATTAGGGAATGGATAAATAGACAGCATTGCCTTGCTTCCCTTAGCATCTCTTTTCCTTTTTCTTCTTTCTCTGGCTCTTCAATGTTTCCACATTCCCCATTTTTGTCTCCATAACTTCCTTCTTGATTTCTCCTTCCTAAGATATTTATTCATTCCAGATCAACTCTTAGATGACTATGATACTGAAGAGAAGGACAGGAAGTCTAATGGACTGCTTTTCTAAGTTAGCTGTTTAGAATGCAAGACCCATGTAACCATAGAAATGATGTAGCTACAGAATTGTACATTTATAACATGCATTTCCCAGCACAGACCCAAAACCTCTTACTTGCAACTACTAAACCCAAACAGTGCTAAAAACTGGAAACTTTTAAGTTTGCAGTAACCTCATTTGACATCAAATGTGATCATGTGACTACATTGACATGAGGTTATTAATAGTCTCAGTGTGAATATTCATAAAATTTCCAGCAAAAATATAAATGTGACTAAAGGTGATGGCCATATTTTATTAGGTAGATTACATAATATAATGCAAATATACCCAAATACCTTTCTAAAGTCTAAAAAATCTGAATCTCAAATATATTTAGCCCAAGTGTTTCAGGATAAAGTATTGTGGCTCTGAACTATATTTTTATTTTCAGGTGCAGTATTTTACCTACCTAGTGGACTATAATATGGGCACACTCAGGAATCTAACCACTGTTCCAGCACTGGCCTTAGTGATGTTCAAAATGCACACTCACCTAAACTAAATCCTGTCTCAGTAATTTATCACTGTAGTAGGCAGTCATATGCAAGACATTCCTACATGAGATACTTTCATCTTGGGACCGTCTGAATATTTATTTATTAATATATTTACTTAATATTATCTTTTTTTTCCATGTCAGTAGTTCTCAACCTGAGCAATTTTGCTCTCCAGAGGACATTTGGCAACCTCCAGAAGCATCTTTGGTTGTCACAACTGGGGTTGGGAGTGTTAGTGCTATGTAGTAGTAATGGCTAGGGATGCTGTTAAACACCCTACAGTACACAAAACAGAATAAAGAAGTATCCAGTCCAAAATATCAATAGCACCAACAGTGAGAAAGCTTCCTTTATATTGATCCCACCATCCTTACTGACAAAATGAAATAGCTCCACAGAATTTAGAGTTTTTCAATTTGGATGGCTCAAATGACTTTTCTCCACTGTAGCTCTGTGATCCTCCCAACAAAACAAAACAAAACAACTTCCTCCTGTACCACTTTTTAAAATTATTTCTAATCATCAGATTCTTGACTTGGTAGGAAAGAAAACAATGAACATACATTCTAAAGCTTACTATTACAGTGCAGTAACAGTAAAAGAAATAAGTTCCATAAATAATTGTACTTATTATCTTTTGCACATCCATTTTTCAAATGAGATTTCATTTCTATCAAAAAATAAAAATATTTTTCTCAAGCAATCAACTTCAACTTTTAAACTATTTTTTTCTTACATCTTAAAATTTACCTTTGAAAGAGTTCAGAGTATGCCACCCAAATATATGTCACTCTGCCATAAAGATTATTTTGAGCTGAAGGCAATTGAGAAGAAGCAGACCCAGAAGAACTCTGACCTCCCCTGCTTTAGCAGAAAGGGCAGGACTATTCTTAATAAGAGAAACCACTCTAGACTCTTAACCCAGAGACAGCACCAGAGGAATCTACATAACCAACCTTGCTAAAACAACACATACCTTATATTAGTTTCCCCATATATACCTTCCCACAATTTACTGCACCTACAAGTTCAAAGTCCTTTTCCTTTGTCTTGTCATTTTTTAAATAAATTCATTGTTCTTTATTAAGATGCCACACACGCCCCATGTTTGAGTTACTATCGAGTTTTCCCCTATGTATGCATGATGCATGTCTTAATAAGCTTATGTTTTTCTCTTGTTAATATGTTTTTTATCAGTCTAATTTGCAGGGTCCCAGCAAAGGAACCTAAGCTGGGTAGAGGAAAAAGCATTTTCCTAGGGAAACAGAAAATGAAACAAAAAAGGCAGGGAGAGGTAGATAGAAGGAAGAGGAAAGAGGTGAATTTGGTACAGACCTGAATCATTTTATCTACACAGGATACAATTAAGAATGTGAAGTTAAAACAGTAATAACTACTTAAACATACTCAGAAACATTCTCCCTTTTTTGAGCAAATAATCTTTTTTTAAAAAAATAAAAGCTACTAGCTTACCCTTTACTTTTAGAGACCAAACCAAGAGACTGACTGAGTCGATGAATAAAGGCTCTTTCAGTACTGGTCAAAGAAGAAGGAAATTCCATCTCTACATGGGAAAAAAAACAAAAGTAGTACAATTTGTAGATAGGCAATTTTTTCTCAAGTAATACACATAGATATAAAATATGAAAAACATAAGACAATCAAATTTATTATACTTTATGTGAGGTTAACTTACTTTATATTTCATATTCTGAGTTAATAAAATATATTTTATTAATAACTACTGAACGTCTACTAGAATTCTGATATTAATAAAAAGACATCTATGTATTAAACCTAAATGTGACAAAGGCCTCTGATATTTACCAATAACGACTCCTCTTATTTGTGCTGGAATTTTGAGTTGGTATGACTGAACATATTTAACTTGGTCCCTACTTGTTTAGTTAACAAAATGTTTCTTTTCTTCAATGATGAGATATGCTCAAACATTATGAATTCTCAACATGAAACACCATTGTCTTTGCTTTCGAAACTGTATAGAATTCATATTTCACTATTTCAGAGGGATTTGTTATATACTGCTGAGGCTTTCTCTTGTTTTAATGTGAATTCAGAATCTCTCTGTCCAGAACATTCCCCATTTTTGAGTATAAAGAGTCCAGAGTAAGAGGTCCCCTAATTAAGCCAGCAGGTCCGAATGAGCTCTCAACATACTGTACAGGTCACCACAGGTCAGTTGCTGGTTCTGCACTACATGACCCAAGACAAGTGGCTTTCTAACCTCAGGAGGTGTGGAAGATGCTTCGTGTGCCTTAAACAAGTTTAAGTGGGTAGCGTGATTGCTTCAGGGTTCAAACGTATTACCGGTGCACTTACTTACATGTTTGATTTCTTTCTGCTCTCCTATATCTGTAGCTTAAACGTGCCACAATTAAGGTGACACGCCCTTAAAAAAATTTTTTTTAAGGGTTAGGGCTAATCAATATCTGAAACACGGTGGCTTAACCGCCCAAGGCTGCTGAAAGACGCGGGGGAAAAAAAACACTTGCAGCTAGCGAGCAAAGTGCCCATAATCCCACTAATCCGCAGAGCACCTCGCATTCTACCGCAGGGCTAACAGCCGCGTTCCACACCCAGGTGCCGCCGCTGAGGCCCGCCCCGGACGGTGGCCCGGGTCTTCCCTCCCTCTTCGGAGGCAACCCCATCACTCGGTGGGCCCAGGTTTGGGGGGCGCTGGGGTGAGGGAGTGTCCTGACGGCCAGCAGGGTCCCTGTCGGGAACCTCACCTCTCTGGTCCCCGTATCGGAAGCGCTCCAGCGCGATATTGACTGCGATCTTCACCTCCTCATCAATGCGAATGTCCTTCAGCCCCTTGGCCCGCCCGCCGCCCCCGGGGCCACACGGCGAGGGGCCACCGCCTCCGCCACCGCCAGGAGCCGGTTGCCGCGGGGAGACGCTGCTCGGCCTGGACATTGCCCTGAAGAGATGGTCTCCCCGCACGGGAGCGGCCAGGCCTGCTGGGTGACAGCCAATGACAGAGACCGTGGGACTCCGGGGCCACTACCGGGCGGCTCCGCAGACGGCCTGCGTTGAGCTGAAGTCACCAGAAAGCCCTCAGCCACCACAACAGCAGAAGTGAAGCCTGCGCCGTTGATATCACGGCGAGGCGGGGAGCGCGGGCGTAATGACGTCACCAGGGCCGACGCCCGTGACCTCAGCGCGGCCGCCGCTGCGCGCCTAAGGGAGGCTCTGCGGAGCTGTGGTGCGGTCCTCTTCCCGCGCCGCCCACCAAGGGTCGCTCCTCGTCTTCTTATTCACTCCCTTGCTATCTCGTTTCGTCCTTCATTAATTCCTGCAGTAACATGTGTGGGCTCCTACTGTGGACCCGGCACTATGCCACGCCTTCGATATACATTGGAGAAGGTTCCTACCTTCATGGAATTTATATTACAGTGGGAGGAGGGTTGCCAGGTTTAGCAAATAAAAATACAGAATGCCCAATTAATTTGCATTTCAGATAAACGAATACTTTTTGGTATATATATTTCCCGTGCAATATTTGGAAAAATATCATAAAAAATACTTATACTAAAAAATGAGCGACTGTTAGGTGTCTTGGATTCTTCCCTTTTCTGAATGGGAGATTTTAATGCAAGTATGCCACCCTTGCTCTATCACGCTACACAGGGTAGCTGAGTGGGGACAGGTATGTAGTACATATTTACATAGATCATGAGTTACCTGGCAATAAGGATACACATCTGAATCTAATAAAGAGGACTGTGTATCAACAACAGATCCTGGATGCAGTGACTAGATAGAACTCCAGGTGTCTAGGGAGGATATACATGCATTCTGTGTGTGTGGTAAAAAGGGGGCGGAATATTTGGTGACAAAAAGTATGAACTGTGCAAAGAATACTAATACTCATCAAAAAATGTTTCTCCTTTTCTTCCTAGGCGTTATGATATTTCCCAACTCCCCTGCAGTTAGCTGGGGGCCACATGGCTGAGTTCACATGGCCATTGGAACCCTTGGTCTGTAACACCTTCCTTGAATTCTCCCTTCTCTGCCTTTCCTGGTCTTCTGGAAGTTCTTAGACAACGATAGAACCACTAGATAGATAGCAGGTTCCCGATCCCCTGAGTGTGATCGAGTGTCCTCACCAACCCACATTGGAATATGATATGGGTAAGAAATAATCCTTAGTTGTGGTAAACTGCTGAGATTTGGAGAGTTTTTTTTTTTTGTAACAATATGGTAAATTGTTGAATTCATCAAAGGTATGGCCTTTGATGAATCACACATTCCTGTGTTCACACCCTTGTATTCTTCCTTCCCATATGGACTCTGTCCTTGGCAATGTAACTTGCTTTGGTCGTTGGAACATCAGCAAATACGAGATAAGCAGGGGCTTGAAAGGTGTTTGTGCATTAAGGCTTACCCTGTTTTGAGGCTGAGAATTCTTCTTCCACAAAGTAAAGAAGTTTAGACTAGGCCACTGACACCTATGGCCCAATCATCCACCAGCACCAAGGGAGAGACAGGCAAAAAAGGCCATAATGGAAAGTCTAGTCTCAGAAAAGCTACTGGATGACTACAACTCTGTAAGCAACCCAAATCAAGATTAGCAGAACCACCTAGCTAAACATAGTCCAAACTGTTGATCTACAGAACACATAAACAAATAAAATGAATGTTGCTTTAAGCCACTAAGTTTTAGGTTGGGTTTGTTACACAGTAGTAGATAACTGATACAAAGAGTTAGCTTATTCTGACTAATATATTTGGACAATGATAAGGCTGATCTTGGCCAGAAGTGACTAGGCTGAGAGAATTGGCTTCACCAGTTCCAGTTTGTACTCAGTTGCCTAAGAACTGGGGTCATCAACTTCTTGATATGCCTATAAATAACTTGTGGCATACGAGCATGCCACAGCACAGTGGTCTGGAAACTGCTCTCTTCATATCTATAAAATTGGCCTGGTAGAGTAATATAGTCTTAAAATATAACCAAGATGATTTTATTATTGATGCTAGGGATATTTCCTCCCACCCTTTGCCCCCTCATCACCTCTACTTTGCCAGCCCTCCATCCCTTTCTCTCTTGTTCAGCCAGGTCATTTGGGGTTTATTGTTTGGGGGAATATTGTCTTAAGTTGGTTTCAGTTTTTCAGAACTGGAAGAAGTCACATATTAATATACCAGTAAGTTGCCTAAAAGGATCCTGAGCCCTGCTTCTATTGGGGAGAACAAAACAAAAACCCTGAATGGTGTGGGAGATCCTGGAACAGTATGGCCTGTGCTGCTTTCCCAAGGGAAGCCCAGAGAGGCAGCCCAGGAAAGAAGGGTGGTGTGGTGTGCCTAGGCAGGTGAGGTTCAGTGTGGTATAGAGCAGCAGAGGGTTCCTGGTGCCAAGAGGTGTCCAGAATTGGCAGAGAGATATGCCAGACCTGAAGGAATCGCACAGTTGAGAATAAGCAATAAATGACTTAACAGTGACCTATGTTGTTTGACCACCAAGGATCAGAAACTCTTTCCCACACTTACTAATGCCTTGATACTCCGTAAGTCCCCCAGAACTTAGAAGCAAGCCTAGAGAAAAGTGGCGTCCCCTGAATTAACTGAGGTTAATTACAGAGAAACTAAGTTATTTCATATCTAAATCTATGGAATAAAATTTGTACTTAAGTAATTGTAAAACTACTTCCAGTGTTATTTTATACACATATCAAAATGTATATGTCGAAAAAATGGTATTTTCCTATATCCCATATATGTATCTACCTATCTATGTAGTAATCAGCTTAAATGTATATTAATACGGTTAGCCACAAGGTGACACTAGAAAGCTATCTTTTGCTTATGGTTCTAGGTCTTGACTCATTGATTTTCATAAATGGCTTCTATGAAGTATTGTAATAACAGTAGTAATCCCTTCCAGGGACAATTTCATTTTAATAAGGGAGGTGGCAGCAATGAGGTTAATAAGAGGCAATGTTCATATTTTAAAATCATAAAAATAAGACTCTCTGGAAGAGGCTATCAACTAGTTTGTATTCTTTCTCTTCTTACCCACTCTCATGTGATAGGATATCCCAATCATTACCAAAAGTATCAAACACTAATTTATTCAACATCCATAAATAAAAAATGTAAATAGGCATAGTCTGTTAGATCTTGGAACTTAAAATTTAAATGACTATTTTTACAGAATGTGCCTTAAAAACATCTAGAACATCCTTAACCATCTCCCAAACACTAAAAGCTCAGTCCAAAATTGTGAACACAGTAAGTCAGCAAATACATTGTGTAACTCACTGAGCAATTGCTATCTCATGTTGGGGATGACTGAGAAGAGGAAAACCATCTCTTCCAGGAAGTCTTGCTTGTTTGTTTTATAAAGGAGATACAATTTTAAAGCATTGCGTAGGAAAATAGGAAGAAAAGGTTTGGAAAAGCTCACAGGGTCACAGGGAAGAACTTTTTTTTTTTTTTTTTTTTTTTTTTTTGAGATGGAGTCTCCCTCTGTCGCCCAGGCTGGAATGCAGTGGTACCATCTCGGCTCATTGCAAGCTCCGCCTCTCAGGTTCATGCTATTCTCCTGCCTCAGCCTCGGGAGTAGCTGGTACTACAGGCATGAGCCACCACGCCCGGCTAATTTTTTTTATTTTTATTTTTAGTAGAGACGGGGTTTCACCATGTTAGCCAGGATGGTCTTGATCTCCTGACCTCTTGATCCGCCTGCCTCGGCCTCTCAAAGTGCTGGGATTACAGGCATGAGCCACCGTGCCTAACCCACGGGAAAGAATGTTCTAAGCAAAGGAGCAGTATGTAAGAGAAAGTACCATGTCACAATCTTGAAAGCCCCTCATTGGGAGCATGGAAAGGCAGGTTGAAGGGACCAAAGAAGAAAGCAGTGACACTAAATGATCAATGTAGATCTAGTCTATGGTCGGATACCGGAGGAAATTTACCTACTGGGAAGACAGGAGGGATGTAAATTTGTCCGTTGGCATGTGTCCTTATGGAATTTTAAGGAAACCATGCTCTTGGGATTTATCAAGAGTAGGATTTTAAAAATCAAGTATAGAAATGATGACACTTTAAATAATGTAACTGTGGTAGTAAAAAGAATCAGGTGAGAATTTATTAGAGGATGCTGCAGAGCTGGGAGAATGAAGACCCCTAAGTTTCTCCTTCAGGAGACTTTTAAGAGGAACTCAGAGACGAAGAGGGAGAGTATATTCATGGAGCTGTGTCCTGGAGCCCTCTGAAGAGAAGAGAACATCAAAAACCCACTGAAAACAAAAGGTTATTGCTAAATATTTAATGTTTCTATTTTATTAAAGGATTCAGTTTTAAAGCATAGGCAAAGTTTGCCCATGCAGATAGCTGAAGAGGAATTGACTACATTTTTCCATTGCTTGACAGTGTATTTATATCCCACAAAATCAAGATTTTATTTTCCCCCAGGGCACACTTAGTATTTGATAAATATAGTACTTTATTTCTTACTGATATTTTTCTTCAAAATCTTCACAAGCAAAATCCTGGTAATTACTGAATTGGGGTGATGGTTATACCGGTCTTCTTCATACTATTCTTTTTACTTTGGGACATGTTTGAAAATGTTGACATTTTTTAAAAAAATCGTTAAGAGTCTTTCTAGCCCCAAAATGTATCAAGTAGTAAACCTACTTATGCATTTGGGATAGGTTAAGAAAGAAGTATTCTTTCAGGACATGTAACTACCTGGTTTGATTGGATCATCCAAAAGTAGTCAACTCCAGCAACAGTAACAAAGAAAAACCAGCCTAGCATTTGGTCAGGGAGGAATACTATTTAGGAATACTCCCTTGGCAGATGTTTTAGGGACATTTCTTTCATGTTTAATTTGACTCACAACTAACACTGAAAAGGAAAAGGACCACATGATTAAAAGAAGATTATTTTAGTCACCTCAGGCTGCCATGACAAAATACCATACACTGGGTGGCTTAAACAACATAAATTTATTTTCAGCAGTTCTGAGGGCTGAAAAGTCCAAGATCAAGGTCTGGGAAAGTTCAGTTTCTATAGAGAGCCCTTTTCCTGGCTTGCAGATGGCTGCCCACTTGCTGTGTGCTTACAGGGTCTTTTCTTGGTGCTTGCACTCAGACAGCTTGCTCTCTCCTGTCTCCTTTAAAAGGGCACCAATCCTCTCTTGAGTGTCCCACACTCATAACCTTATCTAACACTAATTACCTCCCCATCCTCAAGTACCTTCACATTGGAGGTTAGAGCTTTAATATATGAATTAGGGAGGTGGGGACACAAACATTCATAACAGAGATGTCAGGGACTTCAGAGTTATGTGCTAAGATGCATGTGGACACCACCTGACTCAAGTCTCTCTAATCTATTCCCCAAACTTGATCCCATCATCTTCCTTTTCCTGTAATGACTGGTCCATCACACAGGGTAATGGGGCCCCAAGAGGTGCACAGGAGTCACACTGATGCCTCCACACTCTTCTTCAGCCCCTTCCTCTCCTCTGGCCCATAAGACCTATCTAACAGACTGTTCCCACAAAGTTTTCAATCAATAATAAGGACTGAATAGTCTTCCAGGGACATTTCTACTTTAACAAGGGAGTCTTAAAGAGGAACCTCCAAAATGCAAAGAAATAAATCTCTTGTAATGTAATTTCTGGAAATGCTATAGCTAGTGAGGTGTTTGCCAATGGGATTCCATCTCATTATGCCCTGAATCACTGCATGGGAAGTGGCCACTACTCTCTGTTTGTGAGACTAATCCTTGTCAAGAAATAGGTAGCACATGAGCAGAGGAGAGTTTTGACTTATTGGGATTTCTCCAAAGTAATGAGCAAGTAAAATTTTAACTATGGCAAATAAATCATAGAATTTTAGAAATAAAAGGAACCTTTGGAATTCAACTGAATCATTTTACAAATGAGGAAATGAAAGTATAGCTTGGCTGGGTTTATTGCCCAATATTGTGTAGTTACATGAGGATCCAAGACTAGAATACTTTTTATGACACCATTTCACATCATCACTCCAGTTCTGCCCCATATCATTAGATATCAAGATCAGCTTCTGGCAGCACACCCTCAGTCTAGACCAGTTAGCAAAGAGGTGGTCAAGCAAGCCACTTCCTCACCAGCAACCCTTTAATTTATGAGCCTTAGGCAATCACTTTTACACATTTCATGTTGTGTTGGGTCTCAAAAATTGTTTTGTGGCTTCCTTTTCAAGTAAATCATACATACTGAATTGCCAACTGTTACTACCCTACCTTTTGTATTCATAATTCACAAATGCAGGCAACCTGTAGGTAGGTTCAGTCTTACTGTCTCCATAACTATCAACACACAATGGAAAAAACAAGCACCAGTCTCTTACCTTCACAGACTCTTGAGAAGGTCCCTGACATTAGAGAGATTTATGGGGTCAATGGACAAATGCTAGATTTAATAAATACTTCAGATACAAAGTCACTGTATCTATCTCTTGGATCCCTTCTGATTGCCCAGGGTGGAGATCATGGTTCTTGCAACTTCAGGACCTGGCTGCTGAGAGGAGCCAAGAATGTGGAAACAGTGTAGCTTACTTCCATGCTGGTCTGAGGTTTATGGGAAAAAAAGGTAATATCAGCCCATGGTTGGATTAATAACAAGGAAGAGCATTAAAGCTATTTTGAAACTTTTTTTCAAGTTTGCACTTTGGAAAATTTCAAATCTCAAATGAAGAGAATAATGGCCGGGTGCAGTGGCTCACTCCTGTAATCCCAGCACTTTAGGAGGCTGAGGTGGGTGGATCATCTGAGGTCAGGAGTTCAAGACCAGCCTGGACAACATGGTGAAACCCTGTCTCTACTAAAAATACAAAAATTAGTCGGGCATGGTGGTTCATGCCTGTAATCCCAGCTACTCACGAGGCTGAGGCAGGAGAATCACTTGGACTCGGGAGGCAGAGGTTACAGTGAGCCGAGATCGTGCCACTACACTCCAGCCTGGGTAGCAAAGCTAGACTCCATCTCAAAAAAACAAAAAAAAGAAGAAGAATGAATCTCCATGTACCCTTCATGCAGCCTCAATAGTCTGCCATCCTTGACCCAGGTGTACCTCCACACGCTTCCCACCCTTACTCAATTATTATCATTTTAAAGTAAAATGTATATACATTGAAATGCACAATTGTTGGCTATACTATTTAGGACTGGACACCCTGTGTAGCTGACACTCCTATTGTCTCCTTTTGGGCATACTTAAAATATGTAAGTCAGTAGAAAAGGAAATAACTTACTTACAACTTTTCAGCTGTTCTCGTTTTCAAATCATGGGGCATTCTTGAGGGTGCCCCTCACTTGGGAAATTCTTCCTTTGTGCCTCCCGTCATCCCATCTCAACACCGGAAAATCAATCCACATTTGTCTCTGACATTTGTTTCTGACACTGTTTGCTTCTGCACATTGGCTCCAGTTGTCTGCCTGACTTCTTAGATTTGAGAATCCAAATGAGATTTCCAATAATTTATTCACGGGCTCCACCCATCTAAGATAAAAAACCCTGCTCCAATCCCCTCCCAGAACTCAGTAGCCTAACTCACTCTTGACTGCTTTGCCTGGTAGAGGAGATAAATGAAGCAGGTTAGCCTTCTTGGTCCACCAGGGGAACATGCTGGAAATAAGAAAGAGAATGGGAGCTACAGAAATAAAATGCATTCCTTCCTAATCACCCCAAGTATACTAAATAGAAGGTGAATAAAATAAAGAGAAATAAGGCCAATGCCTCGAGTCATTCCTGATCAAAAGTAAGGAAAGAAAAATAAAGCTTCTGAGCTAAGAGTGTCAGGGTGATTGTTCTTGCTATAAGTATTTCCCCCTAGAGCACTGCATATTAGACAGATACACAACCAGATATACACTGTTTTTATTGTGTCCAGAAAAAAATACACGCATAAATGAAAATGTTTTATGAAACAATATGTGACACTGCAAGTCCTTCCCCCTTATCTGTGAGGGATACATTCCAAGAGCCCCAGTGGATGCCTAAGACTGAGGATAGTATCGAACCCATATACATTTTGCTTTTTCTATACATACATACTTATGATAAAGTTTAATTTATAAATCAGACACAGTAAAAGATTAAAAACAATAGTAATAAAATAAAACAGTGATAACAATATACTCTTCATAATTTCATGGATAGAAGATTCATTTTTACTGTAGATCTTTGCAACTTCAGCATATGATCTTTTTTTCATTCCCTAAATTGAGAACTTTTTCACTTAAATGAAGCACTTTAAGTTCACCTTTTCAATTAAATGAAGCACTTTACCACTTCACTTTGGCATATCCAAATTGCCAGCATCCCTCCTCTTGCATTTTGGGGCCATTACTAAATAAAATAAGGGTTACTTGAATGCAAGCACTGTGATACCACAACATTCGATCTGATAACCTGGACGGCTAAGTGAGTAATGGATGGTTAGTGTATACAATGCGGATACACTGACAAAGGGAGGATTCACTTTGCAGGCAGGACAGGGCAGGGCAGTGCAAGATTTCATCACCAGAACTGTGCACAATTTAAAAATTATGAATTGTTTATTTCTGTAATTTTTCATTTAAGATTTCTGGACCATGATTGACCATGGAAAGTGAAACTGCAGATAAGGGAGGACTATTGTACTAAGTTAAATACATGCAGATATTTTATATTTCTCTAGTTCATGGTTTTTTTTTTTCCCCTCTAGTTCATATTTTTAAAAGTTTGGCCACCACCTACTAAAATGATTTTGCAGCCCACTGATGGGTTGCAAACTGCAGTCTGAAAACCACTGCCCTAAGGATTTGGCGTAAGATGTTGGAAAGGAGCTCTTTTCTCTGGAGTTCTTGGCCTCACCATTTCCTTCATTAGAAACCAGTTTGATTCTTCACAAAGTATGGTTGCTCAGTTTAAATCCAAGATACCTATGTTCACTACAAGAGATGATATTTACCTAGGGATTGTGTAAAGTCAACCAACATATAACACCTGACAGGCATAAGACTCCTCTTTATAGCCAGCCCCACCTACTAGAGCTAGGGTAGAGGTGGCTGGAAATCCTGTCATCATGTGAGGTACGGAGAGTGTGATGATGATGCATATCCCTGCACACACTCAGCCTGCCTCACATAGTCCCTGTTGTGTTTGCCACATCCTTCAGTTCCAAGAAGAAATGCAAGCACATTAAAAATAAGAGGTGCTGTATATGCAAAGAAAATACCAGGCCCCCTCTCCAGAGATTTGAATCTAAACACTGTATGGCTAACTTCCTATATCTGAACCTAGAATGAGAAATAGAAAACATTTTAAAAGGAGGAACTGATGTTATCTGATATCCAGCAATAAATGTCTTAAAAACTATCATGATGTACAGCCTGATCCAGTTTTATAATACTAAAAATTATAATGGCTATGTTTCACTGGGCTCTTCCCAGGGGTCCAGTGTGCTTTGCATTATTTCCTGGAATTTAGTGATACCTCTATGTAATAAGTGATACTATTACCCCCATTTTACAAGTGGAAGAGGGAAACAATGAGTATCAATTGGGGCCTTAAGACCTAGAGCAGTGATGGAGATTATTTTTCCCAATAAACTTCCTCTTCTAAGAGTGCCCCTGAGGCCAGGAGCAGTGGCTCACACCTGTAATCTCAGCACATTGAGAGGCTGAGGTGGAAGGATCACTTGAGCCCAGAGGTTCGAGACCAGCCTGGGCAACATAGCAAGACCGTGTCTCTATTTAAAAATAAAAGAAAAAAATGAAAATAAAAGAGTGCCCCAGAAAGAGAAGCCCACTGGAATCGCAGAGGAGCAGCTTCCCAGACGTGTACAAAGAAGTGGATTCAAATGGCTCAAGATGAACTGTGATGAACATTAAGGTGCACCACCGAGTTCTCCCTTTAAGAATGGACTTCTTGGGGTAGGTAGAGCATGATGGCTGATTAGAAGCCTTTAGCAATTGTCACCTCTACAGAAACATCAAATTGAACAACTACCTACACACAAAAAAGTAACTTCATTAAGAACCAAAAATCAGATAAGTAATCACAGTAACCGATTTTAACATCAAATTAAGGAAATAGGCACTGTAAGAGGGTAGGAAAGACAGTCTTGAATCCCCTATACCACCCCTCTCTCATCCCATGGCAGCAGCTATTTGGTGTGGAGAGAGAATCTGTGTATTTGGAGAAGGGAGAGTGCAGTGATAGTGGGACTTCCTTTTGGAACTCAGTGCTGCCCTGTCACTGCGGAAACATGGGGCAGAACTCAGCTGGCACACTGGGAGGGAGTATTTAGATCAGCCCTAGCTAGGGGAGAATTACCTCTTCCAGCAGTTGGAACCTGAGTTCCAGCTAGCCCCATCACTGCAAGCTACAGCTCTGGGGCCCTAAATAAATTTGAAAGGGAATGTAAGCCACAAGGGTTGCAATTCCTGGGCAGATCTTGGTGCTGTCCTGGGCTCAGAGCCAGTGGACTTGGGGTATACATGACCTAGTGAGACAGTTGGGATGACCAAGGGAGTGCTTGCATCACCCCTCCCCAATCCTAGCAGGCACAGCTCACAGCTTCAGGAGAGACTCTTTCCTTCTTCTTGAGGAGAGGAGAGGGAACAATAAAGAAGACCTTGTCTTGCAACCTCAACACCAGCTCAACCACAGTAGGGTAGAGCACCAGGCAGAGTTGTGAGGCCCCTTAGCTCCCGGATGACATTTCTAGATATACCCTGGGCCAGAAGGGAAACTGCTTCCTTGAAGGGAAGATACCAGTCCTGGCAGGATTCAACACCTGCTGACTAAATCAGCAGTAGTAGCCAGGTTGTACTTGCCATGGGCCTTAGGTAAGACTCAGAACCATGCTGGCTTCAGGTGTGACCCAGCACCTTCCCACTGTGGTAGCTAAGGGAGAGACTCCTTTTGTCTGAGGAAAGAAAAGGGAATAGTATGAGGACCTTGTCATATAGCTTGGGTACCAGCTCAGCCATAATGGCAAAGAGCAGGCAGATACCCAGGGTCCCTGATTCCAGGTCTTGACTCTTGGACAGCATTTTTTGGATGTGCCCTGGGCCAGAGGGAAGCCACTTCCCTGAAGGGAGAGACCTAGGCCTGGCAGCATTTATCACAAGCTAACTCAAGAGCCCTTGGGCCGTGAATGAAAACTTGTGGTAGCCAGGCAGTACTCCTTATGGGCCTGGGTGGTGGTGGCCATGGGGAGAGACTCCTCTGCTTGAGGAAAGGGGAGGGAAGAGTAGGAAGGACTTTGTCTTACGACCTGGGTGTCAGCTCAGCTACAGTAGAATATAGCACCAGGTAGATTCCTAAGGTTCCTGGTTCCAGGCCCTGGTTCACAGATGGCATCTCTGGACCCACCTGGGGCTGAGTGGCACTTGCTACACTGAAGGGAAGGACACAAGCCTGACTGTATTTGCAACCTACTGACTGTAGAGTCCTTGGGCCTTGAGTGAATATGGGTGGTAGTCAGGCAATGATCCCTGCAGGCCTTGGGTGAGACCCTGTGCTGCAGGTCTGACCCAGTGTAGTCCCAGTGGTTGTGGCTGCAGTGGTGCTTGTGTCACCTCTCCCTCAGCTCCAGACAGGTCAGCACAGAGACAGACTCTATTTGTTTGGGGGAAATTAAGGGAAGAAAACAAGAATCTTTGCCTGGTAATCCAAGAATTCTCCTGGGTCTTACCCAAGACCACCAAGGCAGTCCTCGATGAGTCTGCAAGAGTCACAGAGCTACTGAGCATTGGGGTGCATCCTAATGCAAATATGGCTACAGTGACCAACGACTTAGATAACAACACCAAAATCCTTTTGAATACTTGGAAAACCTTCCCAAGAACAGGTATAAACCAGCCCAGACTCTGAAGACTATAATAAATACCTAACTCTTTGATTCTCAGAAACTGATGAACAACCACAAGCATCATGACCATGCAGGAAAATATAACCTCATGAAATTAACTAAGTAAGGCACCAAGGACCAGTCCCAGAGAGACAGGGATATGTGACCTTTCAAAAAGAGAATTCAAATTAGCTGTTTTGAGGAAGCTCAACAAAATTCAAGGTAACACAGAGAAGGAATTTAGAATCCTATCACATAAGTTAAAAAAGAGATTAAAATAATTAAAAACAAGCAGACATTGAGGATTTTTGCATCGATGTTCATCAGGGATATTGGCCTAAAATTCTCTTTTTTT
>NW_016813477.1:166440-186461 GCF_001698545.2 Rhinopithecus bieti
CCTACAGAGTGGGAGAAAATTTTTGCAATCTACTCATCTGACAAAGGGCTAATATCCAGAACCTACAAAGAACTCAAACAAATTTACAAGAAAAAAACAAACAACCCCATCAAAAAGTGGGCAAAGGATATGAACAGACACTTCTCAAAAGAAGACATTTATGCAGCCAACAGACACATGGAAAAAATGCTCATCATCACTGGCCATCAGAGAAATGCAAATCAAAACCACAATGAGATACCATCTCACACCAGTTAGAATGACGATCATTAAAAAATCAGGAAACAACAGGTGCTGGAGAGGATTTGGAGAAATAGGAACATTTTTACACTGTTGGTGGGACTGTAAACTAGTTCAACCATTGTAGAAGACGGTGTGGTGATTCCTCAAGGATCTAGAACTAGAAATACCATTTGATCCAGCCATCCCATGACTGGGTATATACCCAAAGGATGATAAATCATGCTGCTATAAAGACACATGCACACGTATGTTTATTGTGGCACTATTCACAACAGCAAAGACTTGGAACCCACCCAAACATCCATCAATGACAGACTGGATTAAGAAAATGTGGCACATATACACCGTGCAATACTATGCAGCCATAAAAAAGGATGAGTTCATGTCCTTTGTAGGGACATGGATGCAGCTGGAAACCATCATTCTCAGCAAACTATCACAAGAACAGAAAACCAAATACTGCATGTTCTCACTCATAGGTGGGAATTGAACAATTAGAACACTTGGACACAGGAAGGGGAACATCACATACTGGGGCCTGTTGGGGGTGGGGTGAGAGGGGAGGGATTGCATTAGGAGATATACCTAATGTAAATGATGAGTTAATGGGTGCAGCACACCAACATGGCACATGTATACGTATGTAACAAACCTGCACGTTGTGCACGTGTACCCTAGAACTTAAAGTATCATTAACAAGAAAAAAAAAACAGACATTCTGGAGTTGAAGAAAGCAATTGATATACTGAAGACTATATCAGAGCCTCTTACTAGCAAAATTGATCAAGTAGAAGAAAAAATTAGCGAGCTTGAAGACAGAACTATTTGAAAATACACAGTCCAAGGAGACAAAATAAAAAAAGAATAAGAAATGATGGAGTACATCTACAGGATATAGAAAATAGCCTCAAAAGGGAAAATCTAAAAGTTATTGGCCTTAAAGAGAAGGTATAGAAAGAGATATTCGGGTAGCAAGTTTATTCAAAGGGACAATAACAGAGAATTTCCCACACCTAGAGAAAGATACTAACTTTCAAGTACAAGAATGTTATAGAACATCTAGCCAATTTAACTCAAAGAATGCTACCCGAAGGCATTTAATAATTAAACTCCCAAAGGTTAAGGATAAGGAAAGGATCCTAAAAGCAGCAAGAGAAAAGAAACAAATAACATACAATGGAGTCCAATATGTCTGGCAGCAGACTTCTCAGTGGACACCTTACAGGCCAGGAGAGAGTGACATGACTGCTGAAGGACAAAAATTGTTATCCTACAATACCATATCCAGTAAAACATGAAGGAGAAATAAAGGCTTTCTGAGACAAACAGAAGCTGAGGGATTTCATTAAAACACAAAACATGTCTGATAAGAAATGGTAAAGGGAGTTCTTTGGTCTGAAAGAAAAGGATATTAATGAACAATGAGAAATCATCTGAAGTATTACAAAACTAACTGGTAATAGTAAAACATAGAATATTATAACACTGTAATTGTAGTGTATAAAGTACTCATGTTTTGAGTAGAAAGACTAAAAGATGAATCTATCAGAAACAAAAACTATGACTTTTTAAGGCATAGACAGTATAATAAGACATAAGTAGAAACAGCAAAAAAGTTAAAAGTGGAGGATTAAGTTATAGAGTTTTATTAGTTTTGCTTTGATTCTTTGTAAGTTTGTTTATGCAGTCATATGATTGGAAATCAAACAATATGCTCTCGAATGATCAGTGGGTCAGTGAATAATTTTAAAAGGTCAGTGAATAATTTTAAAAGGACATTTTAAAAATTTCTTGAAACAAATGTAAATGGAAACACAGCATACCGAAACCTGTGGGATACAGGGAAAGCGGTACTAAGAGGAAAATATATAGCAATAAGCAACTACATCAAAAAAGTAGAAAAATTTCAAATAAACAACCTAACAATGTGTCTTAAAGAGCTAGAAAGGCAAGAGTAAACCAAACCCTAATGTAGTAGAAGAAAATAAATCATAAAGATCAGAGCAGAAATACATGAAACTGAAACCAAAAAAATACAAAAGATCAACAAACAAAAAGTTGGTTTTTTGAAAAGATAAACAACATCAACAAACCTTTAGCCAGACTAAGAAAAAGATAGAAGACTCAAATAAATAAAATCAGATGTGAAAAAAGGAGAGATTATTACCAACACTGCAGAAATTCAAAGGCTCATTAGAGGCTACCATGAGCAACTATATGTCAATAAATTGGAAAATGTAGGAGAAATGGATAAATTCCTAGACACATGCCACCTGCTAAGATTCAACTATGAAGAAACTGCAAACCTAAGCAAACCAATAACCAATAGGTAATAATATTTAAGCCATATTAAAAAGTCTATCATTAAAGAAAAGCCCAGGACCCAATGGGTTCAGAGCAGAATTTTACCAAACATTTAAAGAACTAATACCAATCCTACACAAACTATTCTGAAAAAAAGGAGGGAATACTTCCAAACTCATTCTACAAAGCCAGTATTACTCTAATACCAAAACCAGACAAAGACATCAAAAAAAGGAAAACTACAGGCCAATATACCTGATAAACACTGATGCAAAAATCCTGAACAAAATACTAGCATATTAAAATCAACAACACATTAAAAAATTCATTCATCATGATCAAGCAGGATTTATCCCAAGATGCAAGGATGGTTGAACATATGCAAGTCAATCAATGTAGTATATCATATCAACAGTATGAAGGACAAAAACCATCTGATCATTTCAACTGATGATGAAAAAGTATTTGATAAAATTCAACATCCTTTTATGATTTAAAAAACCTTGAAAAACAGAATAGAAGGAACATACTTCAACATAATAAAAGTCATATACAACACACCCACAGCTAATATCATACTGAATGGAGAATACTGAAAGCCCTTCCTGTAAGTTCTGGAACAAAACAAGTATGCCCATTGTCACCACTGTTATTCAACACAGTCCTGGAAGTCCTAGCTAGAGGAATCAGACAAGAGAAAGAAATAAAGGGCATCCAAAGCGGAAAGGAAGAAGTCAAATTATCCTTGTTTGCAGATAATATGACCTTGTATTTGGAAGAGCCTAAATACTCCACAAAAAAACTATTAGAACTGATAAAAAAAAATTCAGGAAAGTTGCAGGATACAAAATCAACATACAAAAATCAATAGCATTTCTATATGCCAACAATGAACAATCTGAAAAATAAATTTTAGAAGTAATCCTATATACAATAACTACAAATAAAATAACTAGGGATAAATGTAACCAAAGAAGTGAAGAATCTCTACAATGAAAACTGTAAAACATTGAAACAAGAAATTGAAGAGGGCACCAAAAATGGAAAGATATTTCATGTTCATGGACTGGAAGAATAAATATTGTTAAAATGTCCATACTACTCAAAGCAATCTACAGATTCAATGCAATCCCTATTACAATACCAATGACATTCTTCACATAAATAGAAAAAAAATCCTAAAATTTATATGAAACTATAAAAGATCCATAAGAGCCAAAGCTATCCTGGGCAAAAAGAGCAAAACTGGATGAATTACATTACTTGACTTCAAAGTATATTACAGAGCTGTAGTAATCAAATAGCATGGTACTGACATAAAAAGAGAAATGTAGATCAATGGAACAGAATCGAGAAGTGAGAAATAAATCCATACGTCTACAGTGAACTCAGTTTCAACAAAGATGCCAAGAATATACTTTGGGGAAAAGACAGTCTCTTCAATAAATTGTGCTGGGAAAACTGGATATCCATATGTGGAAGAATGAATCTAGACCCTTATATTTTACCATATACAAAAATCAAATCAAAATGGCTTAAAGACTTAAATCTAAGACCTCCAACTATGAAACTCCTAAAAAGAAATGTTGGGAAACTCTCCAAGACATTGATCTGGGCAAAGATTTATTGAGTAATACCCCACAAGCACAGGCAACCAAAGCAAAAATGGACAAATGGGATCACATCAAGTTAAAAGGCTTCTGCATGGCAAAGGAAACAATCAACAAAGTGCAAAGACAATCCACAGAATGGGAGAAAATATGCAAACTAGCCATCTGACAAGAGATAAATAACCAGAATATATAAGGAGCTCAAACAACTCTACAGGAAAAAAATCTAATAATCCTATTTAAAAATCGGCAAAAGGCGGCAAAAGGTCTGAATAGATACCTTGCAAAAGAAGACATACAAATGGAAAACAGGTATATTAAAAGGTGCTTAACATCACTGATCATCAGAGAAATGCAAGTGAAAACTACGATGAGATATCATCTCACCACAGTTAAATGACCTGTATTCAAAAGACAGGCAATAGCGAATGCTGGTGAGAATACAGAGAAAAGGGAACCGTCATACACTTTTGGTGGGAATGTAAATTAGTAAAACTACAATGGAGAACAGTTTGGAAGTTCCCAAAAACAATAAAAATAGAACTACCATATGTTCCAGCAATCCTACTGCTGGGTACATAGCCAAAAGAAAGGAAATCAGTATATCAAAGAGATATCTGCACTCCCATGCTTACTGTGGCAGTAGTCACATAGCCAAGATTTGGAAACAATCTAAGTGTCCATCAACAGATAAATGGATAAAGAAAATGCAGTCTGTACACACAATAGAGTGCTATTTAGCCCTAAAATAGAATGAGATCCTGTCATATGCAATAATATGGATGGAACATGAATTAACAACATTATGTTTAGTGAAATAAGCCAGATACAGAAAGACAAACTTCATGTATTCTGACATCTTTTTGAGAGCTAAATATCAAAACAATTTAACTCATGGAGATAGAGAGTAGAATGATGGTTACCAGAGGGTGGGAAGGATAGTTGGGGGTAGGGTAAGTGGGAATAATTAATGGGTACAAAAATATAGTTAGATAAAATGAATGTGATCTAGTATGTGATAGCATAACAGGGTGGCTACAATCAATGATAATTCATTGTGTATTTAAAAGTAACTATAAGAGCATAATTGGATCATTTGTGGCACAAAGAAAGGATAAATGTTTGAGGTTATGGATACCCCATTTACCTTGATATGGTTATTATGTATTGTATGCCTATATCAAAATGTGTCATGCACTTCATAATTAAGTAAATAAATCTGTCTATATCTACTATTTACCCACAAATAAAAAATTAAAAAGTAAAATAAACAAATTAATTTAAAAAATGGACTTGTTGCGCAGCGCTAGGAGTGCTGTCAGAAGATAACCTGCAGCTGTCAATCTATCAGATTTGGATTGTGGATCCAGTAGGATGGGGTCCTATATTCAACGGGTGATTGAGGTAGAGGTATATAAGCCGAGTCATTTCATTTCAGTAAAGGACAATCTGATATTGTTAGGCAGCATAGTACCTTCTCCCAAATATAACCACATTCTAATCCCTGGAACCTGTGACTATGTTGTGTGGCAATGGAGAATTAAGGCTATTGATAGAATTATGGTTGCTAATCAGCTGAATTTAAGACAAGGAAGTTATCCTGGATTACCTAGGAGGGCCCAGTATAATCAAGAGGGAGGTAGAAAAGGGCATCAAGTCAGAGAGAGATTTAAAAATGGTATTCAGCTGGCTTTGACGATGGAGGAAGGAACCATGAGTCAAGGAAGGCAAACAGCCTCCAGCAGCTGTGCCAGGTGATTCTCTGCCACAGCCTCCAGAAAAAACACGGTCTTGCCAACACCTTCAGCTTAACTCAGACTCAGTTTTGATTTATGCCCTCCAGAACTGTACAATAATAAATTTGTTTCATGTTAAGATAATAAATTTGTGTTGTGGTAAGTTGTTACAGCAGCAATGGGGAAGTAATAAAGGCCACTTTGGAGGTCAGACAAGGCTGCTCTCAGCCCTGCATCACAGCATGGCTTCTCCCTTATCTCCGTCCCATCTTGCTTCCTTCACCTCTCTTGTCCCCAGCTTGGAGCACTCCTTAGTAAGCATCCTGTATGTGAACCCCATATTGGAGTCTGCTTCCCAGAGAACCCAACTTGTGACAGATAAAACCTCATGAAGTCCTCTTATAACTATAAATATATAATAAATACATAAAGTTTATAATTATTTATTAAAAGGAGTTAGAAACTGTTCATCAAAAAGTGTAATGCCTATATGACTATGAATGTGAATAGCACTGGATCTGATATTAAGACAACATGAAGTAAATGTTAAAACATGGCTTTGACTGGTAGATACAAGTTCAATTCTAGCGTCTGTACTTGTGTCCCCCAAAGTTCATGTGTTGGAAACTTAATCCCCAATTCAACAATGTTGAGAGGGGACTTTTAAGAGGTGATTTGGTCGTGAGGGCAGATCCCTTATGCATGGATTAATGTCATAATTGCTGCAATGGGTTCCTAACAAAAGGATTAATTTGACCTTCTTACCCTCTCTTGCTCTCACCTTCTGCACCATGGGACGATACAGCAAAAAGGCCTTGGAAGATGCTGGCACCTTGATATTGGACTTCACAGCCTCCAGAATGGTGAGAAACAAATTTCTTTTCTTTATAAATTACCCAATATGTGATATTCTGTTACAGAAACACAAAATAGACTAAGACAGGGACATTACTTAACTTCAGCATTTAGTTACTCTCACTCACCAACATCCACCCATAAATAGAGATAATAAATACCTACCCCCACTAGAAAGCATTAAGTAAGGTGTAATTTTAAACCCTGTGACTGATTTGTGATAAGAACCCAATAAAACTTAGCTAAGCTCTCTTAACTCTACCTCACTATTTTCTCTCAGGAATTTGCAACTTCTTTTAATAATAATTGATACTATTGAATTGGGAGGCAAATCACCATTTTATGGTTCGCTTCTCTCACAATGTGTGCTTCAACTGAGAGAGCTCTGGAAGGTAACTGTGTCCTATAGTGGTGAAGAAAAGCTTCTTGAGGAATATTGGAATTTAGCAGTGATAGTAAAAACATCCTAGAGAAAATGGTGAGCCAGTGGCACCATGGAGTCCTCACTCCAACTCTTGCATATAGCATTTTTTGTTTGTTTGTTTTTTTGAGACGGAGTCTTGTTCTGTCTCTTGGGCTGGAGTACAGTGGCACAATCTCGACTATCCTGGTTCAAATGATTCTCCTATTCTCCTACCTCAGCCTCCTGAGTAGCTGGGACTACAGGTACTCGCCACCATGCCCAGCTAATTTTTGTATTTTTTTTGGAGAGACAGGGTTTCACCAAGTTGGCCAGGCTGGTCTCGAACTCCTGACCTCAAGTGATTTGCCTGCCTCGGCCTCCCAAAGTGCTGGGATTACAGGCATGAGCCACCACACCTGGCTGCCTTTTTATTTATTTATTTTTTAAACTTTTTTTCACATGGAAAAGTGGATTTTCATTTTTCCAAAAATTGCTCCAAGATAAAAGCAAACCTCTGGTTGATGTGGGTGTGTTGTATAGGCGTTAGCAGTACTGCCCTCACTGTGCGCTCATTGGACATAGTGCAACCCATCAAAAGGATGGTTGCATGTAGTCTAGTTTAGGTAAATCAAATTTGGTAGGACACGCACCAGATTATCAGGTTTTCAAAGCACTGCAGTTATTTATTTTAACTTGTAATTTTAGACATATGGGGTAGAATATCTTGTAATGTGTACAGTGTTTTCTGAAATGTATCACATAAATTGAAGAAAAAAACAATAAGGGCAAAGAGGTTGAGCTGTGTACTCATCTCAGATAAATACATGAAACCTTGAAATTATGGCTAGTACTGTTAGATTTATGGCAGTGGGTATACATCCCTTACTCTTTGAGAGAGTGGCTCTCACTCAAAGCTCCTTCTTTATATTTATCATCTTTATATTTATATGGCATCTGTATTTTCAATGTCTTAGAAATTTCTCCCTCTCCTGTAACCCTTTAGGCTGAAATTTCACGTTTCATACCAATTCAGAAACAAATTCTTTTCTGGGATGTGGAACCTATCTGTACAGCCATTTCTGAGTTACCCAAGCATGAGAAAAATGTTGTTTAGGAAATTCATCAAGATCCACTTTTTGTGTGTTTGAATTTAAACATCCAGAGCTGTTGTACCCTTTCTGTAAGGAGAAAAAATATTCTTTGCTTTGAAATATAATTAGTTGAGGTTTACTTCCACATTCTGTACATATGGAATGTGGTTATAGAGAAATGTGTTGAAATTTTGCAAAATCCTTTGGGTTTCCAGACTCTCCATACATGTTGTACTTAGAAAAATGCTTTTTTAATTTCTTTTTTAGTCTTAAACTGGCATTTCTCTAGAAAAAATTGAGTGTAACAGCTCCTGTCTGGCTGTATTGTCAAACAACAGAAGTTTTTTTTATTCTATAAAAATTAGAAAAATTAGGACTAAAAAATGTATATATATAAATTTAAATATATATAAACTCTTGGGCTTTAGTTCTTGTTTTATTATAGATAAGAATATTTGTGCTGCTGGTAGCAACTTTCAATAAAATATTATTGGGTAGTAGATAGTGTCTTAGGCAGTTTCCTGTGGCTTATAACAGAATACCTGAAGGTAGGGTAATTTACAAAGAAATGAAATTTATTTATTGTAGCTCTAGAGGCTGGGAAGTCCAAAGTTGAGGGGCCACATTTGGTAAGTGCTTTCTTGCTGGCGGGAACTCTGCAGGCTGAAGACAGCACAAAGCATCACATGGCAAAGGGGCTGAGTATGCTAGCTCAGGACTCTCTTCCTCTTGTCATAAAGCCAATAGTCCCATTCCCATGATAACCCATTAATCCACGAATGATTTAATCTATTTATGAGGGAAGAGCCTTCATGAACCAACTACCTCTCAATCCTGCCACACTGGGGATTGTTTCAACAGGAATTTCAAGTGAGTACAAACATTTGACCATAGCATTCTGTCCCTGGCCCTGCCAAACTTATGTTCTTCTCACATACAAATACATTTATTTCATTCTGATAGCCTCAAAGTCTTAACTTGTTTCAGCACCAACTAAGAAGTCCAAAGTCCAGAATTTCATCTTCCCGTGAAATCAAAGTAAATTATCCACTTTCAAGATACAACAGTGGTATAGCATAAAACAGACATTCCCATTCCAAAAGGAAGGAATAAACAAAAAGAAAAAAGCAGCATGCCCCAAGAAAGTCCAAAACCTAGCAGGGCAGACATTACATCTTAAAGCTGGAGAATAATCTTTTTTGACTCCATGTGCTGCCTCTTGGATACACTAGAGCAAGAGTTGGGCCCACAAGGCCTTAGACAGCCCCACCTCTATGGCTTTGCTGAGTGCAGCCCATACAGCTGCCCATACAGGTTGGAGCCCGGTCCCTGAGGCTTTCCCAAGCAGATGTTGCATGCTGTTGGTGACTTCACAGTTCTGGGATCCTGGTAGTGGCCCTGTTCCCACAGCTCCACTAGGCATTGCTCTGTTGGAAACTTTCTGCAGCAGTTCTGACCCTACAATTCTGCTTAACACTGCCCTAGCTGGAGCTCTCTGTAGTGCTCTGCTCTTGTTACAAGTCTTTGCCTGGATCCAGGCTTTCAGCAAAAATCCTTTGACATCTAGTGGAGGCCCCCAAACCTCCACAGCTCTTGCTTTCTGCAAATCTGAAGAATTATAACGGCACCATATGGATGCCCTTAAGGCTTATGGTTCTTATCTTCTTGAGTGGCAGGTCAATTCACACCTAAAGCTTCTTGAGCCACAGCTGGCATGTCCAAGAAGGACTGTACCAGAATTTGGGAAGCAAAGACCTGAGAGAGCCCTGGGCAGCAAGCCCATGAAAGGTGCCTCAGGTCTGTCCCCTGAAACCATTCTGTCCTCCCGCCTCTGGGTCTATGATGAGAGGAACAACTCAAAGTTCTCTGAAATGCCATCGAGGTCTTTCCTTCTCATGATGATTTTTTTCCTTTACTAATCTCCATAGCAAAAGGTTGCTGGGCTACACTCTTGGTTTCCTCTCCCAAACACACCTTTTCACTCTTTACATGGCCAGGCTGAGAGTTTTCCAAATCTTTCCACTTTGCTTCTTTTATGATTATAAATTCCGCCTTTAAGGTTTTCTTTTTCCCCCTCTCACAGCTTGATGTAAGTGGTTAAAAGTAGCCATGCAGCAGCCTGAATGCTTTACTGCTTAGATATTTCTTTGGCCAGATACCCCAGTTTCTCTCTCTCAAGTTCAGCCTTCCAGAAAGCCCTCAGGTATAGAACAGTTCAGCTAAGTTCTTTGCCAATTTATAACAAGGACGGTCTTTACTCCACTTTCTAGTACCTTGTTCCTCAGTTCCATCTGAGACCTTGTCAGAATGGCCTTTACTGTCTATAGTTCCATCAGCATTCTGATCATGACCATTTAACCAATTTCTAAGGAGTTCCAAACTTTCCCTGTTCTTCTTGTCTTCTAAGCCCTCACTAGAACCTAGGCTTTTTCTAGACTGCTGCTTCATTCTTGTAGTCTCTACTCATTATCCAGCTTTGAAGCTGCTTCTACATTTTCAGGTATTTGTTTTCGTTAACACCCTACTCTCAGTACTAATTTCTGGTCTTGTCAATTTTCTGTTGCTTAGAACAGACCACCTGAAACTCGGGTGATTTATAAAGAAATGAATTTATTTCTTACAGTTCTGGAGACTGAAAAGTCCAAGGTCAAGGGGCCACCTTGCTAGTGGGGACTCTGTGCAGAGTCCCAAAACAGTGCAGGACATGACATGGCAAGGGGGCTGAGCCTGCTAGCTCAGGTCTCTCTTTCTCTTCTTATAAAGTCACTAGTCCCACTCCCATGATAACCCATTAACTCATTAACTCATTAATCTACGATTTCAGTGCCCTGAAATACTGGGGACTTAGAGAATTATAAAGAAGTAAAGTAGGAATAGGTAGATGGGGTGGAGAGGAGGAGAAAGAGAGCAGAGATTCCTTCCTTCTGACCTGGCAGATATTCCCAAGACATATGGACTTGTTCCAGTTATATATTACTGTATAACAAATCACCTCAAAACTTGATGGCTTAAAACAACAATTTTTAATTATTATCTTCACAGTTCTGGGGGTTGGTTAGCTAGTTTTGCTCAGGGTCTCTAATGCACTTGCAGCATCTAGAGCTAGCATCATTTTTCACTCATGTCTGGCACCTAGTCTGGGAAGATTCAAAGATCCAAGGGCTAGAACAGCTGTAGCTCTTTGGTCGTCTCTTTTTTTCTTTACATGGTCTTTCTGCATGGTTTCTCCCGGGGAAGCGAAACTTCTTTTCAGGCAGCTCAGGGCGTCAAAGGTTAAGTGTCCCAAGGGAGAGAGCCAGGTGGAATCTGCATTGCCTTTTCTAACCTAGTCTCAGAATTCAAGGCAGTCACAAGTCCAATCCAGGTTTAGGGGAAGCAACAGACTCCACCTCTTGATGAGGGATGCATCAAAGAATCTGTGGACATATTTTAAAACCACCAGAGAACTTAACAGGCCTCTCTGGCAGAAAATCTAGGACAGAATAATGAGTCATTCACGAAACCACAAATTGCTTCACTGTGGTTCCCCTTTGGCTATGGGGGAAAGTGCCGTTTTTAAAGGCTCCTGCTCTGGAGTTAGGCTGCCTGGGCTTGCCTCTGCCCTGACACTTACTAAACCTGGAACCTTGAGCAGTTCTTGGTATCTCAGTTTTCTTAACCTGTAAATTGGGAACAATGAGAGCTAACATTTGTTGAGCACTTAGTGTCAGACATTGTCCTAACTGCATTGTGTCTGCTCTCCTTTTATACGCAAGGTAACCCTATGAAGTACTTATCTATTAATGCTTCCTAAGTCGTAGGATTGATAATCAAAGAGGCATCTTCCAGGTCTGTAGTGTGGATCAAATAAGACCATCTATTATGTTCGCTCTTGGCATTATTAAAGCTGTTGGGGGAAATTCTAGTGATGCCTGCCCAGTAGAGTGAGCCGTTTCCGGATACGGACCCAACGTGCACAATGTCACATATGAGTGTAGACTGTTCCCAGTACAGAGTGGAAGCCAAGATCAGGGCTGTGAGGGCCAGGTTTCTTGACAGGTGTCAAGATTTCATAAAAAGTCCAGTCATTCCGGTTCTTATTGGGGGTTATGGGTACAGAACCCGGAACAATCCTGGAGGGTGGGATGACAAGCACCGTTTTGAGTTTGCAGAAACGGTGTGTTTATGTTTTTTCTGGAAAAGGAATCCACATCTCCGGGCGGTCGGAGGAGTTCTGCCGGAGAACACCCGCCCTCTGCCTGAAGCGTCCCCAAGTGTTCCGGGCCCGCGTCGTGGCCGGATGCACAATGCTGACACCCTTCCCGGGCGGGCGGGGGGAGTTCCAGTGTTTTATGTCTCCTCTCGTGTTCCCGTTGCCACCCTTGGCTCTCTTACTCCTCTAGCCACCTTCCCCTCCTCCCTCTTCCCTGAGGTGCCTACTCGGGCGATTCCAGAGCGCCCATCTTCCCAGCCCGGGCAAAACCCGGAGAGGTGGAATCCCTCGCCCGGAGCGCCCCGGCGGCCACTGGGCATGCTCCGTTGTCAGGCAGGTTCAGGGCTGCAGGCAGCTTGCGCGCCCGGCGGATTCCTGCTGCGGCCGCGCGCTCTGTTCCTCCCAAGCAGGGAGCGGGCGCATGATGGCGGCCGCGGCGGCAGCGGCTGTGGGGAGCGCCAGCAGCGGCGGTGGCGGCGGTGGCAGCAGCAGCGACACGTCCAGTACTGGCGAGGAGGAGAGGATGCGGCGCCTCTTTCAGACATGCGACGGCGACGGGGACGGATACATCAGCAGGTACGCAGGGAGTTACGAGGAAAACGACTGGGGCGAGATCAGTCTGTCCGCGCGCCCTTGACCCCTGATCTGCCCCTTCGCCCCAACTTGCGGCAAGTTGCTCAGAAGCTCGCGGGAAAAGTTGGCCGCGACTCCAAGAGCGCGTAGCCGGCTCGGCCACCAAGGCCAAGGGGCTGCTCTGTTCGCCTTGCAGGGGTGCCAGTTGGTCCAACTTTTCCCAGCGCTGTCTTTGTCTAGGCGTTAGGAGACATCCCCTTAGGATGCGCACTCTTCCCGGGGCTCGGAGTGTTCTTCCCAGTGGGGAAAGGAGTTCTGGCCCTTTATCCCAAGTAGGAGGGGCTGCCCAACAGCCTCGGGGTCCTGGGCATCAAGATGCTGCGGCACAGGGCAGCGATCTGGTAGGCGGCTTGGTGGACAGCCTGGGGCCGCACCGGGAGGAGATGCGCTAAGCGACAGCCTCGGACATGAAAATAACCTGCGAAGAACTTTCTTATGCCGCAGAACCCATGAATTCCAAACTTCAGAGCCCAAAGAATGGGCGTCGTTTGCCACCCAGTACTGATTTAAACGCACTAGCCTGAGGGGAGCGAAGCGCTCAGGAGCAAACTGGGGCTAGACCCGACTCCTACCCGGCTCTGTGCGCTGACCAGGTGAGCCTCGGGGGTGGCTCCGGGCGCCTCTGCGCCTCCACTGACAAACTTTGGGGTGTTTGCTTCGGATCCCCCACACCCCCTACAGGGGCGGTATTTAAGCTTCGTGCCTCCCGGCTTGGCCAGATAATTACTTCTGCCTAGATTTGTGTCGTTTAGACTCTCGTGGTGAAGAAGGCAATCGCAACAGTTTCTGGTATGCTTCTATTGAAAGGTTGACACCGGACACTGAAGACTTGGTATCCGTGGAAATTTGAATTGCCTCGGATGAAGGAGCAGCCCAAATTGTGCATTACATGTTTCTTTAGTCTTTGTCTTGGTGATGCTAAAGATCGTTTCTGAAAATCCAGGCTGCTTCCTGATTGTCCCTGCCTACCTTAAAAGGAAAGAGTACGGAATTTTTCCCTTAAAATTTAGAAAGCTCTCCGAAACAGGTAATTTAACATGTAAGAATTTGCAATTAAAAAAAAAAAAAAAAAATTATTTGGGACTCAACGCAATTTTGATCATTCTTAGGTGAATTTTTATTACTTTCCTAAAGTTTTACTGAGAAACATTAGAAAGATATCAGAAAACTTGATGGAGTAATTCTGTTCGGAAATGAAAATAATATGTAACTCTGACTCCACGCAAATTTCTATCTGGAAATCTTTACTTATTTTGGTTCTGGGATTTAAAAAAAATTTCATTACATAGTTTTCCTTTTTGTTGTTTTCCTACTTGAAAGGTTATTATCTCATTGGCAATAATAAAAGCAAACTCCATTCAGCTTTGGATACATTATTATTATTATTATTATTTATTTATTTTTAGACAGAATCTTGCTCTATCACCCAGGCTGGAGTGCAGTGGCGTGGTCTTGGCTCACTGCAACCTCCGCCTCCTGGTTCAAGAGATTCTCCTGCCTCAGCCTCCCAAGTAGCTGGGATTACAGGTGCCCACCACCATTCCCAGCTACTTTTTGTATTTTTAGTAGAGAAGGGGCTTCACCATTTGGCCAGGCTGGTCTCGAACTTATGACCTCAAGTGATCCACCTGCCTTGGCCTCCCGAAGTGCTGAGATTACAGGCCTGAGCCACCGCTCCCGGCATGGATGCAAAAAAGTTTAATTTCACACGGGCAAGAGTGCACATAGAAAACTAGCAGCGTGCTATCCTTTTCTAATTTGGCCTATTAATATATTGCTTTATCTGAACTACACTTTCTGTATAAATGCTCACATTATTTTTGGTGATTCTACCCTAGAGGATAATTAATTCTGTAAGCATAATTTGAGTAAAGCGGGTGGTGATAAAGAAGCCATTTTGGATTGGAGTAGAAACTGGCTGGGGCAAAAGTGGAAAAAGTTGTTAACATTCCTTGAGCCGCGCTACTTTAACGTGTCTGCTTAAAAGTTTCAAGGTATGTGTAGTAATGAACCCTAAATCATAACTTTAACTGTGGGTGGAGCTGCCCTGGGAATTATGCTGTGGCAGAATTGCCATGTAGGAGAAGTTTAGGGATGGCAGTATAGAGCAACAAGGAACTTGTCTGGAAGTGTGTTTACGTAGTAAGCACAGTTTTACCTGGAATTTATGTTTATGTGGTATGACTTGGGGAGTGGGGCTAATGAAGGTAAGGGGCATGAAATGACTCCCTCTCTGAAGCCACTTTTCTGTGCTGCTTTCATTTAATGACCTATACTTACCACTCTGTAGTGGGTGATATAGTTTGAAGGGTTGTGCATTTCCTGTTTTATCAGACATAGAGTTGGACTTTTTACATTAAAACCTTAAAAACTTTGGATTCATCCAAAGACAATAAATTTATGTTCATGGTAGACAACTGTACCTGTTAGGATTTCAGATGACTGTATGTCATCACAGTAACCTAACCACAGTCAAATAAGGGTTGGCTTTGTCACCTTGTAGAAATCTGGAGGTAGGCTATCTAGATTGGGGCAGCAGCTCTGCAGTGGTGTCAGTCCCCAGCTATGTTCTACCTTTCTCCAACACCGTTTTTCACATAAAGCATTCATCCTCATGGTTATCTCATAGTCCAAAGATGATTGCCCTGTCTCCCTCCTCATTCCCAGATTCTGGGGAAGAAGATGTAAAAGAAAGTGGAAATAAGTGGTTCCTATATCATTAAAGCAGAACTTTCCCAAATCCCTTAATTGACATCTTACTGGTCAAACTACGTCACTTAACCATGTCTACTTCAGTAGAGTCTGAGGAAGCATATAATTCAACTAGGCACATTACCTCCTAAACAAAATCTGGGTTCTGTTACTAAGAGCAGGAAATAGATATTGGGTGGGCAGGTAGCAGTTAATACCTATAATAAACCCCCCTCCCCTAATAATCCACATTCAACTGTATTTGCTCTGGTCCTCTGCCTAACCCTCATTCTAAACAGGACTAGGCTGGAAATCTTAAGTTTGGGGAAGGATAAGTGGAAGAGAAACTGGGCCATTAGGGGAAATGTCAGGGAGGTAAGGGGTGATGCTTTGTGCTTTCAGTATTCTCTTGGCCCAGTCTTCCCATCAGGCTGACAAAAAAGGCATCAGCTACCTAGATTCTTGGAATTGCTGCTTCTGCCAAGGAACTTTAGCCTGTAAAAGGGACCCAGAATCATCCCCATCAATAGCTAAGGTGGAACAGAAAGCTATGATCAAGTGACTCCAAACTGTGGCTGTGACCCTGCTGAATTTGGGCAGCACAGTGAGACCACCGTAAGCACTTTCAGTGCATTTCATTAACCTTACAATGACTTTTAACATATTTTATGGTACTGGATTTTTTGGACCCTGTATATCGTATTATAGAAGGTGGTGGAGGTTACTCTATGTGTTGAAATTATTTCCCCTTGGAATTTTAAAGCTTTTTGTTTTTACCATTCAATATAAGAAACTGCTTATGTTGAACATATCTTTGACAAATATTGAAAGCCAGCACTTCACATTTTTGAGTTCCCAAGTCTCAGCTCAAACGTTGATGCCTTAGAGAGAGCTTCCCTGACCACTATATCAAAATAGGTTTGCTTTATCCTGCCACTATTGTCCATCATAGTACTGATTGCTTTATTTCAAAGTGCCCTTTACAACTTATAATTCCTTTTCTGTTTGCTACTTTGCCTGTTTATTGTCATTCTCTCACTAAATGTAGGCTTTCTGAGGGCAGAAATCATGCCTGTTTTCTTAAAAACAGTATACTCAGTACTTAGCACAGTATCTGCCATGTAGCACACAATCAGCAAATTCTGATGAAAATGTGACCAAGAATAAACAGTGGTATGTTCATGTATATTGGAAAATGTTTCAAGCATTTTCTATTTTCCATGTCTATGTAATATTTTAAATATGTATATTTTTAACTTTTATTTTAAATTCAGGGGTACATGTGCAGGTTTGTTACATAGGTAAACTTGTGTCACGGGGGTTTGTTGTACAGATTATTTCATCACCCATGCCTAGTGCCCAGTAGTTACGGGTACTAAGCCTAGTGCCCACTAGTTATGGGTACCAAGCCTAGTACCCATTAGTTATTTTTCCTGATCCTCCCCCTCCTCCCAATTTCCACCCTCTGATAGGCCCCAGTGCATGTTGTTCCACTCTATGTGTCCATGTGTTCTCACCATTTAGCTCCCACTTATATGTGAGACCATGTGATATTTGGTTTTCTGTTCCTGTGTTAATTTGCTAAGGGTAATGGCCTCCAGCCCCATCCACGTCCCTGCAAAGGACGTGATCTAGTTCTTTTTTATGACTGTGTAGTATTACATGGTGTATATGTACCACACTTTCTTTGTCTTGTCTATCATCGATGCGCATTTAGGTTGAGTCCATGTCTTTACTATTGTGAACAGTACTGCAGTGAACATACAGGTGCATGTGTCTTTATAATACAACGATTTATGTTCCATTGAGTATATATCTAGTAATGGGACTGCTGGGTTGAATGGTATTTCTGTCTTCAGGTCTTTGAGGACATGTGTATATTTTATTAAAGATATTTTTTTCTTTAAAAATAACTTCTTTTGGGTTACATAAAAGATACTCTTGTTGTTGAAAATTTGGAAAACATGGAAATATACAAAATAAAATCAAAATTATCTCTAATCCCATAACCAAGGGATATTATTTCTATTTTCCCAGTGATAATATTTGCATCATGCCATTCCTCTATGAGTACATTAAAAATGATTGGATAAATGGAAAAAATCACATGTTCATGGATGGGAAATCTTAAGATTGTTAAGATGGCAATACTTCCCAAATTGATTTACAGAATCAATGCAATCCTTCTCAGAATACCAGCTGCTGTTTTTTTTGCAGAAATTGATGAATTGATCTAAAAATTCATGAGGAAACTCAAAGGACCCAGAAGAGTCAAAACAATCTTGAAAAAGAACAAAGTTGGAGGATTCATGCTTTCTAATTTCAAAACTTGCTCCAAAGTGACAGTAATTAAGATAGTATGGTACTAGCATAATGATAGACAAATAGGTCAATGGAATATAATCGAAAGTCCAGGGATAAACCTACATATTCATGTCAATTGTTTTTCAACTTAAGAATGCCAAGGTCAAGGGTAAAATGGGGGAGAAAAAATCGTCTTTTGAGAAATGATACTGGGACAACTGGATAGTCATATATAAAAGAATGAAATTGGACACTTTCCTCACACCATCTACAAAAATCAACTCAAAATATATCAAAAACTTAAATATAAGAACTAAAACTATTAAACGCTTAGAAGAAAGAAATAGAGCTAAATCTTTGTGAACTTCAATTTGGCAATGGATTCTTACATGTGACACCAAAAGCACAAGCTACAAAAGAAAAAATTGATAAATTGGTCTTCTGCAAATTTTTTAAGTTTATGCTTCAAAAAACACTATCAAAAGAGTGAAAGCTGAAGAATGGGAGAAAATATTTACAAATTATACATCTGATAAAGGACTGGTATTTAGAATTTATAAAGAACACTTAATAATAAAAAGACAAATAACTCAATTTAAAAATGGACAAAGGATCTGAATAGACATTTCTCCAAGGAAGACATACACATAGCCAATGTGCACATGAAAAGATAGATGCTCAGCATCATTAACCACTAGGGAAATGCAAATCAAAACTACCATGGGATTCTACTTTACACCCACTAGGAAGACTGTAATAAAAAAGTCAGAAAATAGTAAGTGTTGACAAGGATGTAAAGAAATCAGAACCCTTATATATTGCTGATAGCAATGTGAAATGATGCAGCTACTCTGGAAAACACTCTAGCAATTCCCCTAAAACATAGACATAGAATTGGCATATAACCCCAGCAATGCTACTCCTAGATGTACAACTAAGAGAACTGAAAATAAATGTTCACCCAAAAACATAAATGAATGTTCATAACAATATTATTTATAATAGTCAAAAGATGTACCCAAATGTTCATCATCTGATGAATGAATAAACAAGATGTGATGTATCCATATAATGGAATATTTTTCAGCCATCAAAAAGAATGAGGTACTAATACATGTTACAACAAGGATGAACTTTGAAAACATTAATACTAAGTGAAATAAGCCAGTCACAAAAGGCTACATGTTATATTATTTCATTTATATGAAATGTCTAGAGTAAACAGTTTTATAGAGATAGAAAGTGGGTTAGTGGTTACTCAGGTTTGTGGGTAATGGGAAGAATAGATGAATGAGAGCTAAAGAGTATAGGATTTCTTGTTTTGAAATGATAAAAGTGTTCTAAAATTGATTTTGGTAATAGTTTTACAGCTCTGTGAATATAGTAAAAAACAATGGGTGAACATTATGGTATGGGAATTATATAACTCAACAAAGCTGTTAAAAAAGATTTATTATTTATATTTTTTGCCCTCATTTCTTTTTTTTTTTTTATACTTTAAGTTCTAGGGTACATGTGCACAACGTGCAGGTATGTTACATATGTATACATGTGCCATGTTGGTGTGCTGCATCCATTAACTCATCATTTACATTAGGTATATCTCCTAATGCTGTCACTCCCCCCTACCCCCTCCCCACAACAGGACCCGGTGTGTGATGTACCCCTTCCTGTGTCCAAGTGATCTCATTGTTCAATTCCCACCTATGAGTGAGAACATGCGGTATTTAGTTTTCTGTTCTTGCGATAGTTTGCAGAGAATGATGGTTTCCAGCTGCATCCATGTCCCTACAAAGGATGCAAACTCATCCTTTTTTATGGCTGCATAGTATTGCATGGTGTATATGTGCCACATTTTCTTAATCCAGTCTGTCACTGATGGACATTTGGGTTGATTCCAAGTCTTTGCTATTGTGAATAGTGCCGCAATAAACATACGTGTGCATGTGTCTTTTTTTT
>NW_016813477.1:190065-202224 GCF_001698545.2 Rhinopithecus bieti
ACTTTTCTCTCTGGTTGCCCTTAACAGTTTTTCCTTCATTTGAACTTTGGTGAATCTGACAATTATGTGTCTTGGAGTTGCTCTTCTCGAGGAGTATCTTTGTGGCATTCTCTGTATTTCCTGAATTTGAAAGTTGGCCTGCCTTACTAGGTTGGGGAAGTTCTCCTGGATGATATCCTGAAGAGTGTTTTCCAACTTGGTTCCATTTTCGCCGTCACTTTCAGGCACACCAATCAGATGTAGATTTGGTCTTTTCACATAATCCCATATTTCTTGGAGGCTTTGTTCATTTCTTTTTACTCTTTTTTTCTCTACAATTCTCTTCTCGCTTCATTTCATTCATTTGATCTTCAATCGCTGATACTCTTTCTTCCAGTTGATTGAGTCGGTTAATGATGCTTGTGCATTTGTCACGTAAATCTTGTGTTACGATTTTCATCTCTATCAGTTGTTTTAAGGACTTCTCTACATTGGTTATTCTAGTTAAACATTCTTCCATTCTTTTTTTAAGATTTTTAGTTTATTTGTGCTGGTTATGTAGTTCCTCCTTTAGCTCTGAGAAGTTGATTGATTGAAGTCTTCTTCTCTTAGCTCATCAAAGTCATTCTCTGTCCAGCTTTGTTCCATTGCTGGTGATGAGTTGTGTTCCTTTGGAGAGGGAGATGCGCTCTGATTTTTTGAATTTCCAGCTTTTCTGCACTGCTTTTTCCCCCTCTTTGTGGTTTTATCTGCCTTTGGTCTTTGATGATGGTGACGTACTGATGGGGTTTTGGTGTGGGTGTCCTTTCTGTTTGTTAGTTAGAAGTTTTCCTTCTAACAATCAGGACCCTCAGCTGCAGGTCTGTTGGAGATTGCTTGAGGTCCACTCCAGACCCTGTTTGCCTGGGTATCAGCATCGGAGGCTGCAGAAGATAGAATATTGTTGAACAGTGAGTGTTGCTGTCTGATTCTTGCTCTGGAAGCTTCGTCTCAGGGGTGTACACTGCCGTGTGAGGTGTTGGTCTGCACCTAGTGGGGGATGTCTCCCAGCTAGGCTACTCAGGTGTCAGGGACCCACTTGAGCAGGCAGTCTGTCTGTTCTCAGATCTCAACTTCTGTGCTGGGAGATCCACTGCTCTCTTCAAAGCTGTCAGATAGGGACATTTACCTCTGCCGAGGTTTCTGCTGCTTTTTGTTTAGCTAAGCCCTGTCCCCAGAGGTGGAGTCTACAGAGGCAGGCAGGCCATCTTGAGCCATGGTGGGCTCCATCCAATTCGAGCTTCCCAGCGGCTTTGTTTACCTACTTAAGCCTCTGCAATGGCGGGCGTCCTTCCCCCTGCCTCGCTGCTGCCTTGCAGTTAGATCTCAGACTGCTGTGCTAGCAATGAGGGAGGCTCCGTGGGCATGGGACCCTCTGGGCCAGGTGTGGGATATAATCTCCTGGAGTGCCATTTGCTAAGACCCTTGGTAAAGCGCAGTATTAGGGTGGGAGATACCTGATTTTTCAGGTGTTGTGTGTCTCAATTTCCTTTGGTTAGGGAAAAGAATTCCCTTCCCCCTTGCGCTTCCCAGGTGAGGCGATGCCTCGCCCTGCTTCAGCTCTCACTGGTTGGGCTGCACCCACAGACCAACACCAACTGTCCAACATGCCCCCTGTGAGATGAACCCAGTACCTCAGTTGAAAATGCAGAAATCACCCGTCTTCTGTGTTGCTCATGCTGGGAGCTGGAGGCTGGAGCTGTTCCTGTTTGGCTATCTTGGGTGCGCCTGTGCCCCCACTATTTTTTATTTTTTATTTTTTTGAGATGGAGTCTCACTCTGTCACCCAGGCTGGAGTAAAGTGGCACAATCTCGGCTCACTGCAACTTCCGCCTCCCGGGTTCAAGCAATTCCTCTGCCTCAGCCTCCTGAGTAGCTGGGACTACAGGTGCACACCACCACGCCTGGCTAATATTTTTGCATTTTTAGTAGAGATTGGATTTCACCATGTTGGCCAGGCTGGTCTTGAACTCCTGACCTCGTGATCCACCCACCTCAGCCTCCCAAAGTGCTGGGATTATAGGCGTGAGCCACCATGCTCGGCCAAAAAATTCATATTTGTTGTAATCTCATTATTTATTTAATTAATTTAATTATTGTCCTGTTGTTCACTATTTAGATAGTTTCTAATTATTTGTTTTAGAATTTCATTAAATCTAAGTTGCCAAAGACTAGGACAAACCATTATTTTATATACCAATTAAACTATGGCAAAATAATTCTTACTACTTAGAATTTTAAAATTCTTACTGAAAGGACTCCCTTAAAATTGTTAAGTTACAGATTTTATCATATTGCACTCTTGTACATATATAAAAGGAAAATAGGCTAATTAAATTGTTTAAAATAATTCTAAAACTTTTTCACATTTAAAATCCAAGTCTTGGCCAGCTGCAGTGGCTCATGCCTGTAATCCCAGCACTTTGGGAGCCTGAGGCAGGTGGATCTCTTGAACCTAGGAGTTCAAGACGAGCCTGAGCAACATGGAAAAACTGTGTCTTTACAAAGAAATTATAAAGATTAGCCAGGCATGGTAGCCTGCACCTGTAATCCTGGCTACTCAGGAGGCTGAGGTGGGATCATCACTTGAGCCTGGGAGGTCAAGGCTGCAGTGAGTTGTGAATACCCACTGCATTCAGCCTGGACAACAGAGCAAGACCCTGTCTGAAATAAAATAAAATAAATAAAAATAATAAAATCCAAGTCTTCCAAATCGCTTTTTGATTTAGATATTGATGTTGTGTTCACGTCAACCTCTGTGACATTAAAATATTTAGGGATGCAGCATACTATTTGCTATAGTATTTTCTTCTAAGATGCCTACACACTTTCTGCAAGTATTGATGTTGACACTCCTGATCTTACTGGAAGGTGTTGATGGAAGTTTCTCAGACAATAACCACGACTTGTATTATTGAGGAAGCCCTGAGGTTTGCGATTATCTAGTCCATTTTACAAGGAATAACAACCTGATTCACCCAGAACAGACAATGGTAACTGTGTTGGCACAAAGCCAATAAATTTTAAGAAACATTCAGATTTCACAGTGTTAAACTGTGCATCTTAGAAGTTTTGAAATGTATTTTCTATAACGCTAGAATAAACACCTTCGTTGATCCATACTGTGTTATTAGAGAATTAGTCAAAACTGAAGTTATCAGTGAAATGTATGACCTAAAATTGCTTGCAGGCGCTTTGCTCAGTCTTCCTTAAACAACAGCAGCAACAACAACGATAAACAACAAAAGGTTTTCAGATTTAATGGAGAATATTGTAGTTTGCTTAACTAAAGAACTACAAATTTATGTACATCTTAAACATTACTATTCACCCTTATTCAGTGTTAGCAGAAATTGAACTTGGGGAGGCAAGAGAGAAAAGTCATCTGACTTTTAAAGGGTTGAAAGAGTCACTTGAACCAAAGGTAAATAGAACAGAAAGACTATGACCTCTACATTCCTTGTCTCATGGCAAAGTAGATTCTTGTGACATAAGTATAAAACCTGCAATATATTTTTTCTTCTTGGAAGCAGTAACTGTGGAACACAATTTTTAAAAGAGAGCCTTTACGAGATTGAAACGGCAGCATAACCAAAGCCGAGCATCAAAGAAAGTGCATAGCACTGAAAGCCTCAAAGCTACAATGAAGCCATAGTGTCACTAAGAAAAGTATAATCTGAACCTAAGTGGAAGAATAAAGAAGAAAAAAGAGAAACTATTAAAATCCTAAGACCAGCCATAAAGCAAGCAGCCTACCAAGATAAGTCAAAGAAAAATATGATCCTATTTCATTTTTTAATTAGGTTAAAAAAACACCCTACAGAACTCCCTTTGAGGTAGCTCAAGATAAAATATAGATCCCTACTTAGGATTGTAAAGTAACATGGGAGAGAATTTTGAAGAGGACACATTGGCATTATGAACATTCACATACAAGTGAAACCATATTACTTTTGAGAAGCACTAACTGATATGCAGTATTCTCTGATTTACTGACATGCAATAAATGGAACCCATTTAAAGTATATATTTCAATGAGTTTTGGCAAATGTATATACCCCTATAACCACCACCACAATTGAATTTCATAATTCAATTGATTTTCATAACACAAGTTTCCTGTGCCCCTTCCTATTCAATTGCTACCCCAAACCCAGTCCCCTGCAACCACTGATCTGCTTTCTGTCACTACAGATTAGATTTGTCTTTTAGTATTTCACATAAATGGAATCATACAGCATGTATTATTTTTGCATCTGACTTTTTTTGAACAATGTCACACTTGTGAAATTCATGCATACTTTTACATATTATCAGTAGTTCCTTTTTATTACTAACATTTCATTGTATTAAGGTACCACAATTTGTTTATCCATTCAGTAGTTGATGGACATTTAGGTTGTATCTAGTTTTAGGTTATTGTAAATAAAGGCATTATGAGCATTCACATACAAGTGAAACCATATTACTTTTGAGACACAGGATTATCTGTTTCAGATAAGATACAGCTAACACGTATGGAGTGCTTACCAGATATTCATATAGCTTATGTAATACTCACAGTAGCCATGCGAGACAGATACTGCGGAAACACAAGGGAAGAGAGTGGATAATCCTGACAAATAGTGTGAGAAGCCATAATGATAAGAAGGACTGTCTGTGAGACTGGCAAGAGACTGCTTTGCCTGAGGAACATTATGCCACATTATCGGATCACAGATTGCTCTTATCTAAAGACCCTTAAAGTCCAGAGCTTACAAACTTTAGTCATTTGTCCACCATCTTTACTCTTTCCATATCTCTAACCTCAATCTCTCCCTTGAATTTCAGATAGCTATATGCAGTAACTGCACACTTGACTTCCATGTCTGATGGCATCCCAAGCTTACCATGTACAGAACCGAATTCCTGACTCCTCTCCCCAAGCTGCTCTTCCCTCAGTTTTTTCCATTACAGTAAATGGCTACTCCCTTGCTAGAGGTTCAAGTTAAAATACTTGAAGTCTTCTTGCATTCTCCTCTTTTCAAGTGCTACATCCAACCCATCAGCTACCCTACCAACTCTTTAAAATATACCTAATATTCAACCGTTTCTTACCATCTTCCTTTCTACCACTGAGGTCCAAACCATCACTTGTTTATCACCAAGTCTATTATAACAGACTCCTACTTCTACCATTGCTCCCTCAACATTCCACCTAAGGCCCAGGCATACAGCAGCTAGTAACCAACTAAAGTGTCTGTCAGATCATGTTATTTCTCTGCAGCATAGTGGAAAGAGCCCTGGATCAGAGCCAGGAAAGTTGAGTTCCCTCTAGGCTCTGCTACTATGTGAGTTGGCACCAGACCCTGCCTCTGTCTTAGTGTCATCACCAAAAAGTGGAGTGATACTGCACTTTTCATATTGTATTCATATTGTATTTTTCACCTCTAGAAGTTCCATTTGAACATATGGAGCATATTTATAACTTTTAAATTCTTATCTGCCAGTTCCATCATCTCTATCATTTCTGGGTTTAATGATTGATTTTTCTGATGGTTATGGAACTGTTTTCTGCTTCTTTGCAAGCCTAGTTACATTTAATTGGATACCAGATATATTAACTGGTTGGATGCTGGTTTTTGTATTGTATTTCTGTACTTTGTTGTGGCTTGCAGTTGAGTTTGGCTCTTTTGGAAGCTTGCCTTTAAAGTTTGTTTGACATGACCAGAGGAGTCTTTAGACTAGGGCTAATTTAAATTAGCCTACTCTTCACATCTGTGGAGCTCCTTTTATCTAAAGCATTCCTTCCTCTTCCCTTTGCACCACAAATTTAATCTGCCTTGCCTTCCCTGAATTTTGTTCTCTCTTTCCTCAACTCAGTGAGACCACTGGGTGCAGTCTGAATTTTTCCTTCTGTTCTGCAGCTGATAGACTGCCTCCAGGCAGCAAGTTGATATAAGTGTAGGCCCACCTTGCTTATTGCCCTTTACTCATGGAATGTATTCTTATGCTGTTATATAATGTCTGAAAATCATTATTTCATGTATTTTGTCTGGTTTTCTAGCTGTTTTAGGTGAAAAGGTAAATCTAGCCTCCGTGTTTCTGTTAGGACCTATGATTATGACCTTCTTTCTCTTTTTACTGAGTGTTTCAAAGTGAGCCTGCCTATTTGGAAGCACCCTGTTTATTATTAAGTTTATATATAATTTAAAAAATAACATTTACAGAAATGCCTCAACCAACTTACTGGTTTTTGTTTTGTTTTGTTTTTAGCAACTACCTACAGTCTAGGCCCATATATCTCTTCTTTTAATAGCTAATATTATTGAGTGCTCACTGTATGCTAGGCTGTGCCAAGTAAGCACTTAGTCTGCGTGATCTCATTTAATACTCATTCCTTTGAGAAAGGAATTTTTATTACAGAATTTAAAGATAAGAAAAATAGGCTCAGAATTATTGTTATTTGCTCAAGATTCCATAGTCAGTAGGACCTGAATTCAAACTCATGTTTAACAAATGAAAGTCATGACCACTACTCGATGTGGCTTTTCACATACATTTCTTTAAGTTATATTTAACTAGCTTTATTGAGATATAATTGACATACTACACAATTAACCCATTTAAAGTATACAATTCAATGGTCTCATATATTCAGAGTAACAATCATTGCAACCAATTTTAGAATAGTTTCGTCACCTCAAAATGAAACCCTGTACCCATTAGCAGTCAACCCCATTTCCCCCAGCCACTTCAGCCCTAGGCAACCAGTAGTCTACTGCCTCTCTAGACTTGCCTGCTATGGACATTGTACATTCTGTAGCCTTTTATTGCTTGTGTTTTGATACTGTCGCTAAAAAGGCTTTGTCTAACTAAAGGTCAGAAAGAATTTAAATGTTTTCTTCTAAGAGTTTTATAGTTTTAGCTCTTATATTTAAGTCTATGATCCACTTGAGTTAATTTTTGTGTATGGTGTGAAGAAAGCATCCCTTTGAATGTGGATATTCAGTTGTCAACAGCCATTTGTTGAAAGTACTAATCTTTTTCCCATTTTCTTGACACCCTTGTCAAAAATCAATAGACCATAAATGTAAGAATATATTTCTGAACTCTCAAGTCCTTTCCATTGCTCTGTGTGCCTATCCTTATACTAGTACCATACTGTCTTGATTACTGTTGCTGTGTTCTAAGTTTTGAAATTGGGAAGTACGAATTGTCCAACTTTGTTCTTCTTTTCAAGATTTTAGTCTGTGGTTGGTCCCTTGAGTATTCATATGAATTTTCGGATTAGTTTTCAATCTTTTCAAAAAGCACGGCTGAGAGTTTTACAAGGATTGTGTTGAATCTGTAAACTAATTCGTTCACATGCATTTTTAGTAACTATGTTTTCAGGGTACTTTTGATTTTCCTCTGGCCCACAAGGTCATTTTACAGTCTTTTTATTTTGAGTCAAATATCAGTGGAAGTCTAAAGTAATAATGGCATATGTTTACACAAACCTTTATAGTTTACAATCAGACCGTACATTATTTTATGTAATCTTTGCAACAGGAATTAGTATTTTCATTTTTAGGTGAGGAGCTAAGGTAACATAGCTTCTTGAGGGTATTTCCCACCATACATGTGGCCTGGCTAACACGAGAGAACTTATTTTCCCTTAAAGTCTTAAAGTCCTTTACTTTTTAATTTACCAAAGCTCTATGGTGAGGGTGATTTTTCATTTTATAACTGCCTTCTTAGCATCAGTAGGAATGACATTTAAAATGTTGGGATTTGCATTCTGAATGAAATGACATGGGAGTCTCAGCTGGAGAGACTCTCTGTTGTTCCATAAATTGAAAAATCTCTTTAATTCTTAGTCTCAGATTGGAAACCATATGGCGAGAAAGGGCATTTCCTTAGAGAACAGTTAATTGTCAGCTTCTCATTGTCATTTCAAAATGCCAGTTTAAATATGTAAATGAGTCATTACTAAATTTATGCCATTGATTATCGATGTTCTAACTGATGGGAGAAAAAAAGATGGGTAGGTAGAAGGACTCTCTGGACCTATTACTTTTTCAAACATTTGGATCCCTGTCACCTAACAAAGTGAAAAGTAAATTGAACAAGTTTCTAGATTGACTAATAAGCATTTTTTTTTTTGGGGAAGAACTTACAGGATGCGCAAATTTATCTTGCATTTGTGTTCTTTTTTTTTTTTAATTTGCCAAAATATATTTATTTTTTTTTCAGTGTACAATTAATGCATTTGTCTTTTAGCGTATAGAGAATAAAAGTACAGTTAAATACAAAATTACAGTAATGCAGATTTTGAATTATCCCATGTTAGCCTTTACTGGAGACCATTATTTTTTAATAATACTTTTAAATACGGTGACTAATAAGCATTAAGTGTAACTAGTAAGCATTAAATGTTTATCTGATATAACTCTCAGTTGAATATTTACTTGTGAAACTGTTGCTTGGAAAATTCTCGATAGATGAGCTTTGTGTTTAATTATTTAAAACATTCACATCAATGATATAGAAGATACTCGAAAGAGCATTTAGACTTAATGTTGGTGTTAATTGGGCATCTATTCAATATTATGGCAAGTGACGTTTAGTACACCTGTTGTCTATTATTTAAAACATCCACATGCCCAAATTTGTAGTATAAATGAAGTGAGAAAATAGATGGGGTGGAGGGAAGCTTTTTCATAACGATGTGGCTGCATTTCTTTTAAATATCAGAATTTTGCATTTCTTTATAATAAAATTTCAGAACTTCTTTCTGAGAAATGAGAAGCTTAACAAAATATTCTACATTAGAGGTTAATGCTTTCAGGAAAGGGCTTTATTTGTTCAATCTTATGTGATGTAGTCTTAAGCTGACTTTACTTCACAGTAATAAATGGGATGAAAGTCTCTGAGAAAATTGTTGGGGAGGTATTTTTATATAATTCTTCTTCTGAAAATGTGTTGGCAGTTTTATATTTATTAGAGGCAAAGGATGAAATCAGTGGGGCTTATCCCTGTCTCCCTTTTTGGTTTCCTAAGCTACTTCATCTCTAACCAGGCTCTAATCTGCTGGCTTGCCCTCTCCAGGACTCTCGGAACTGACACTGAAGTCATTTTTCTATAACACAGAACTGAGCAGGCAGCTCTTCCTAAAATCCTTCAACAGTTGCCTGTTCCTTACAGATAAGTTCAGACTCCTTCTAGAGGCGTTTAATTTAAGGCCCTGCCCGTCTGGCACGGTGAGTCCACTCCCCCTCCAGCATTATCTCTTGCTGCATTCCTGTCTCACTGCAGCGTGCCAGGCTGCTCCAAGCATCGGTGCTGTGCACGTGCAGCTCCCCGTAAGTGCCTTTCCCCCTTACCTGTCTGATGAGCACCCTCTCATTTTTTCTAGGCTGTTTCCATATAGCTCCTCCTCTCTGGACACTTTCCTGATGCCCTAGCACCTTGCACGTACTCCTACACCAGCACTGCTCACACTGGATATTCTCATAGTTTTCATTTCCTTTCTCCCCATGCTCAAGGCAGAGACCATGCTTTCTTGTCTTTTGCCTTTGTAACCTTAGTGCCCAACACTTAATAGAAACATTTCAAATGCTTCATAATTTTTAGAAAAAGCTTTATCAACTTTTTGTCCAATTTAGCCGAGGAATTTATATTTTGAAAATACATATTAGGTGCATTTTACCTAATCTAAAAGATCAGTGTGACCAAAATTTAGTGCCCCTGCTACTAACTGGTCATGTAACTTTAGATAAGTCTTACATCACTTTCTAATCAATATCATTTTCTTCTTCTGGGATTTTTTCGATTAGCTTTTTCAGGACTGAAATACTTTGATTTTTATGGATTGTAGGTACCAGCTCAGGATTTTAGTGGTAGCATATTCTTATGGAAAGGCATGCTGTTTAAGTTAGTCTCTATTGGGCAACTGTCTGGTTGTTCATGAACTAACCCTGATAAATCCATAGTGTCTCTTTAGTAGTAGTCATTATTATCCAATTCCTTCAATTCCATGCAGTAATAGTATTTTCAAAAGCATTGAACTTTTGGTTAGGATTTTTTGTCAATTCTTAAGTGAAGGTTATGAGATGGAGTAAACTTAAAAACTACTTATAATTTTGTGTTATAGTTGTTATTGAAAAGTTGATGGACAGTTGCCCACATGGTTTTGTTTTGTTTTGTTTTGTTTTTTTGAGACAGGGTCTTGCTTTGTCATCCAGGCTAGAGCATAGTAGTGTGATTATAGCCCACTGCAGCCTCACACTCCTGGGCTCAAGTGACCCTTCCGCATCAGGCTTCCAAGTAGCTGGGACTAGAGGCATGCACCCCCAAACCCAGCTAATTTAAAATTTTTTCTGGAGATGGGGTCTCACTGTGTTGCCCGGGCTGGTCTCAAACTCCTGTACTCACGTGATCCTCCTGTCTTGTCCTCCCAAAGTGCTGGGATTACAGGTGTGAGCCACTGCACAAGCCAGTTTTATTTTGACTACTCCAAGGTATATAAAAGTTAGAAAGAGATTCTTAAATTAATATTTTGTGGTCTACTTTTCATAGGCTATCCATCTATGGTTAGTTACTAGGTAGTCACAGTAAACTAAAATTTAGAAGTAATAATAAAATAAAAATAAAGAACTTACCCAATACTAACTTGTATTATGGTAATTTCTATTCTGCTTCTTTCACCTGCTAGACTGTAAGCTTCATGAATGCAACAATGTCTTTGTATCTCTCACACCACCTGACATCATGCGTTGATTAGATGCTAAATCAACATTGAATGAATGAACCAATAGATTAATATTACCTTAAGACAAAATATGGTACTCCACACTCCCAAATAGTATTTTGATTTTTCTCATTCCTAAAATAGAGGAAAACTCTGCACCGTGTTAATCTGTCTTTAACCATATGCTTACATGCTTCCAGAATTACCATCTGTGAAATAATATGGAATGAGGATATCACAAAAAATATTGCATTCTGATGTTGTAAATTAGTTAAAGCCCCTTATTTTGTTAATATAAATTATAGCTTCTCTAAAAGGAATAATTTGCTATTCACAATCAATAGTTTGTTGATTACCTTCTAAATCTTCAATAGTTATGGAATCTGATAACTGTCAGAGCAGAACGAATTTAAGAATATTAATTTTTATTGTTAAACATTCATTCAATGTACACTGTAGGCACGGAGGAATATAAAGATGAATATATTATAACTTCTGACCTTAAGGAGTATTTTGTCTTAGGCAATAAGTATACACATGCATAAACAAATTACAATGCAAACTGCTTAGAAAGGTTCAGGAAAAAGAGAATAAACAATCAAGTAGGCTTTATTGGTGAATATTATTCTAGTTAGGGGTAAGTTTGTTGCAAGAAGTATGTACCGTGCTCAGAATGGCCACTCAACTTCACCTACCCTCCTAGATCTCAGCCTCTTTCTTTGCTTCCAGCCAGATTGACTCTAGCTATGGCTCACACTGTTCCCTGCTGCTCTGACTCCCTTCCACAGACCAAAGAAACATGTAGATCAGGCACAGACACATACAGATTAGAACACAGACATGCACAGAGGGAAGACCATGGAAAAACAAATGGAGAAGAAAGCCATCTGTCACCAAGGAGAGAGAGGCCTCACAATGAAACCAACCCTGCCGACATCTTGATCTTGGAATTGTAACCTTCAGAATCAAGAGAAAATAAATGTGTATTGTTTAAGCCACTCAGTCTATGGTACTTTGTTATGGTGGCCCTAGCAAACGAACACATCCTTCTCTTAATATCTGGGTTGGGCTGGGCACGGTGACTTATGCCTGTAATCCTAGCACTTTGGGAGTCGAAGCGGGTGGGTCACAAGGTCAGAAGTTGGAGACCAGCCTGGCCAATATGGTGAAACCCTGTCTCTACTAAAAAAAATATAAAAACTAGCCAGGTGTGGTGGCAGGTGCCTATAGTCCCAGCTACCCGGGAGGCTGAGACTTGAACGTGAGAGGCAGAGGTTGAACATGAGAGGCAGAGGTTGCAGTGAGCTGAGATCGTGCCACCACACTCCAGCCTGGGCAACAGAGCGAGACTCCATCAAAAAAAAAAAAAAAAATTCTGGGTTAATGGATTCCTAATTGCTTTTCAGAGTTTACCATCAGCAGTCTAT
>NW_016813477.1:203889-224297 GCF_001698545.2 Rhinopithecus bieti
GCCCATGCCTATGTCCTGAATGGTACTACCTAGGTTTTCTTCTAGGGTTTTTATGGTATTAGGTCTAACATTTAAGTCTCTAATCCATCTTGAATTAATCTTCGTATAAGGAGTAAGGAAAGGATCCAGTTTCAGCTTTCTACTTATGGCTAGCCAATTTTCCCAGCACCATTTATAAAATAGGGAATCCTTTCCCCATTTCTTGTTTCTCTCAGGTTTGTCAAAGATCAGATGGCTGTAGATGTGTGGTATTATTTCTGAGGAAGAGTGCCCATTTTCTTATGTATTCAGTAACATTAACTATTACAACCTTTCTAAATCTCCATCTAACATCTGAATATGGTATAACATTATTTAACTTTACATTTCTTTGAATCCTAGTGAGTTTGGACATCTTTTTCATTTACTTATTGACTGTATTTCTAATTTGTGAATTTTCTTTTTGCTCACTTTTTTCTGTTAGGAATTTGTATTTTCTTTTGATTTCTAAGAGGTCTTTGTATATTAGAGATACTAATCTTTTGTCAGGTTGCAAATATTTTCCTAAAATGTTTGTCTTCTTTTAAATTTTATGATACCTTTTGCAAAATATAAGCTTTAAATGCTTATGCAGCCAAATCTGTCACTGTCAATCTTTTCTTCATTTTCCTTTTGCATATGTTAAAACTCTCTCTATTGAGCTCAGTAGATAAATATTGACATTATTTTCTTATAGCTATTTTATGGGTTTATTTTGAAGTTAAATAATGCCTCAGGAATTTTGTGTATATGAATTTTAGCACATGATAGAAAACATAATTTTCCCCAAATATTTAACGATTTTTCCTAATTCTATGTGATGAATCTCTACTGACTTGAAAATACATAATGTAATGTGTGTACAACTTTGAAGAACATACATTTGCATCTCATTATGAATCTTACTCTTTTTTTTTTTGATCTATCTGTTCTTAGCTCAATACTATTGCTTTATAATATGGTTTAATATTTTATGTGGCCTCCCTTCCTCATTGTCTCCCTCCGCCCCACAAAAAAAACCATCTTGGCTATTTTCAGGCATATTTTCCTCCCAAAAGACTTTAAAATTCCATTGAATTTTAATTGGAAATAGGATACATTTCTAAATTGATGTAAAGAGAATTGATATTTCTGCAAGCCAGCTTTTTGCTAAGAGGGATTATATGTCTCTATATTTATTCTTTCGTATGTCAGTCAGTGGTTTTCCTAATATAATCAACTTATGCTTTATTTTTCATTTTATTTTGTTTCTCTGTTTTTCCCCCTACATTTTGTTGCTGTCATGAGTGGAGCTTTTTTTGCCTTTTTTTTCTTGGTGCTATTTGATAGTATATATTAAAGTTATTTAATTTATTCAAATATTTTATTCAACATACATTTGTTGAGTGCTTACTATGTACTACTCTTCTAAGCATTGAGAATATAGGAGTGAACAAAATAGCCAAAGTGTTCTGCCCTTAAGAAACTTACATGGGACAGGAGGTGAGATAAATAAACACAAAACAAAGCATGATATGTTAGATAGTAAGAAATACCAAATAAAGGCAGGGAAGGGAATAGTGAAGGGAGTTCAGGGATGAGAGGCTAATTTTAATATTAAACGAAGTAGTTAGGTGAGGCCTTGATGAGAAAATAATTTCGAGGGCAAAGATCTGAGGTCTAGGGAGCAGCCATTTATTTCTGTGGAGGAAGAAAGTTCCTGATTAAAGGAACAGCAAAGGCAAAAGCCATGAGATGGAAGCTGATGCATTCAAAGAATAAGCAGGCCAGTGTGGCTGGAGTGAGAAAAGAAGAGTAGTAGAAAGTGAAGTAGTGAGGGGGCAGATTTTATGGCCTTGCAGATTATTGTGAGGACTTTGGCTTTTATTTATTTATTTATTTATTTTTTTGAGGTGGAGTCTCGCTCTGTCGCCCGGGCTGGAGTGCAGTGGCCGGATCTCAGCTCACTGCAAGCTCCGCCTCCCGGGTTTACGCCATTCTCCTGCCTCAGCCTCCCGAGTAGCTGGGACTACAGGCGCCCGCCACCTCCTCAACCCACTCAGTTCTGGCATTTGTCACTCTCATGGTGCCCTATTGTCACTTCATTGAATCAATGCTAAGGTCACTAGTGACCTTGTCAGTAAATAAAAAGGGTGTTTTCCAAAACCTTGCTTGTATCACCTTTCAGCCATCGACTGTGTTGCCCATTGCCTGCCTCTGGACGCATCCCTTTTCCTAGCTGCGACGACTCTACAGTCTTCTTGCTATTCTCCCACCTCTCTGGCTCATTCCTTTCTGTCTCCTTTGCAGGCTTATCCTCCTCTGCCTAGCTATTGAGTGTTAGAATATTTTAAGGCATCAATTTTTGCTCACTTCTCTTTTAACCTCAGACATTCTCTCTGGGCATTTACGTTTTGTCTCTTACTTACATTTCAACTTCAGTTCTCTTTGTATATGCCAGTTACTCCCTTAGTAAATGTCCAGCTCAGTCCTCTTTTCTGTATCTCAGACTTGTATAACTAATTGACCCAACTGCCTATAAATCATCTCCTGCCAGATATTCTGAAGACATTTTAAACTCCACAAGTCCAACATTGGGTTCAGGATTCTCCCCACAAAAATCTAATCTTCCAGGCTTGCTCTCTCAGTGAATGTGACCATGTACACCCACTTACGGAAGCCAGAACAAACTTGGCAGCATTCTTGAGCTCTCCTTTTCCATGAACTCCCATGTTGATTTCATCACCAAGTCCTATTATTTTACCTTTTAAATCTCTCTCAAATCTGTCTACTTCTTTCCATCTCCCTTATGATTACCCTAATTCTCTCACTTGGAGCACTTCAGATATTCCTAACTGGCCTTCCCATCTCTCCTTTGGCCTCCCTCCAATCCAGTCCTCCACACTGTAGCTAGAGAGATCTTTTGAAGTGCTAATCTGCTTACCTTGCCCCTGCTTACAACCCTTCAACTAAGTCATAATTCTTAACCATGCAGGGCCAAAAAGGCTTCCTCTCCTACCTCATCTTGCTCACTCTCCTCCAGGCTCTCTGTGCATCAACCACTCTTTTCTTTTCTGAATTTCAGTTTCTCCAGTATGTTCTGCTCTCACTCCCTATGTAGCTCCTGTGCACTGGATATATCCAGCTATTCTCAACCTGTGAAATCAGCTCCAGGGACACTTTTTAAGCCTTCCCTGGCCCTCTGATCTTTCTTGTGTTCAAGTACTTATCTCCATTTGTTATAATATGTTCATTCGTGGGAATTGTTGGTTAATATCTTTTTGGCCCACCCAAACTTGAGCTCCATGAAAGCAGAGACTATGTCCCTCTTTGTTCACCATTGAATCCCCAGGCCTAGCACAGTAACCTGGCACGTTGTAACTACTCAGTAAATATCTGTGGAAAGAATCAATGAAGTCCTTTTGCTTCTTAAAATTAACCCAAAATGTTGCTTTTTTGCATAATTGGCTTACTAGTACATTTCCTTAAATTTGCATAAGCAGTTTATTTTCATGAACATAAAAGGTATATTTTTTGAGGGGTTTCTAGGCTCTTTCTGGAGTTACTGGAGAACAAATTGCTGTTGGGGTTTTTCTCATATTGTTGGAATCTGATATAACTGCCCTCTGTCCTTTGTGCATGCCGTCTGGACTCAAGATTGACTAAATTCACAGATTCTAGGCTGATAGCTATACAATACTGTTAATGACGTTTCTAAATGTGTTAAAGGTGTTGTTTCAGCTGGAATGAAATCCACTTTCTGGAGGCTTCAGGAAAATATTGCAGCCTGAGGTGCTATTTCCCAGTGTTTCTGTTGAATGCTGCCCTGGGAACTATGAAACAAGCAGCCTGGAAAATCCAAGTCTGTGGACAAATTGGAGATCACAGTTTTGCATGAGGTGTTTTAAAAGGAGGCAAGGCCCAGAAACAAAAGTAGAAAGTGGGTGAATGGCTGGGTCAGCCAGAGTCACATCCCTACATGGACGGTTCCAGAAGGCCAGAGGCCTAGCTCTGCCAGTGGTCTGCAACTAGTTTTAAAGTATTTTGACCTGACTTTGAAAAGTAAAGCAAGAAAATACCATTTTTTAAAATCTCACTTTTCCCCTCAGTTTCTAATGTGTTTTGTGGGCATTAACAGGCTAAAGTTCTCAGGCATGCAGGTTAAACCCTTTTACTTTACCAGTCAGACTTACATTCACAGTGTCCTAAAGACGTATTCATATGTAATAATTTTTTTTTTTTTTTTTTGGAGACAGAGTCTTGCTCTGTCGCCCAGGCTGGAGTGCAGTGGCCGGATCTTAGCTCACTGCAAGCTCCGCCTCCCGGGTTTACGCCATTCTCGTGCCTCAGCCTCCTGAGTAGCTGGGACTACAGGCGCCCGCCACCTTGCCCGGCTAGTTTTTTGTATTTTTTTTAAGTAGAGATGGGGTTTCACCGTGTTAGCCAGGATGGTCTCAATCTCCTGACCTTGTGATCCGCCCGTCTCGGCCTCCCAAAGTGCTGGGATTACAGGCTTGAGCCACCGCGCCCGGCCCCATATGTAATAATTTTTAACCTAGTGTGTCCTCTATTTAGTAAATCCTCACTCCCGCTTTTCCTGGGTGCTTGATGGCATGGAATGGGAAAACCTTTAACTTCTTGCATGCCTTCCTCAGTGAATAGTCCTTTTGGAGTAGAGCACCTCTACTATAATCTGTAGCTTCCACAGTTGTTGTTGTAAACACCTGTGAGTATTTTTTTTTTCTTTTACTGGTGCAAGGTGTTCATCCTTAAAATCTATTATAATTATTTCTTTTTTAAAAAACTAAAACAGTTTTTTTAAGATACAGGACCCCACTCTGTCACTCAGGCTGGAGTGCAGTGGCATGATCATAACTCACTGTAGTCCCAAACTCCTGGACACAAGCAGGCCTCCCAACTTGGCCTCCCCAAAGCCCTGCGATTACAGGCATGAGCCACCACACCTGGACCTTCTAATTATTTCTTGTGTGTGTCCAAGGGGTAGGCAGCATAGAGTTGTGGCATATACAACGGATTCTGGAGTTCTAATCTCCTCTCCACTCCATACTGGCCATGTAACTTTGGGCAAAAACTTCACACTTTCATGCCTTGGTTTCCTTACCTGTAAAATGGAAGCATAATAGTATCTATTGACCATACAATTATAAAGGGGGTTGTTCTTAGGCGTAAATGAGTTATTTGAAAAACATGGTTTTTATTATTTGTTTTTTAAGTCAAGGTCTTGGTCTGTTGCCTAGGCTTGAGTACGGTGACATGATCATGGCTCATTGCAGCCTTGAACTCTTGAGCTCAAGCAGTCCTCCTGTGCCAGCCTTGTGAGTAGCTGAGACTGCAGGTGTGCACCACTATGCCTGACTGATTTTTAAAAACTGTTTTAGAGATGGGATCTCACTATTTTGCCCAGGCTGGTCTCGAACTCCTGGCCTCAAGCCATCTTCCTGCCTCAGCCTCCTGAGTTGAAAATGCATTTTAAGAGTGCTTGGCTTATAGTAATTAATGCAAATATTTCTAAATAAAATACATGTGATAAAGTGCCATAAACCAGTACTTCTCAAACTTTGATGTGCAGCTAAAATCATTTGGGGACATTGTTAAATTGCAGATTCAGATTCTGCAGTTCTTTTGTGGGGCCTGAGGTTCTACGTTTCTGACAAACGGTCAGGTGTTGCTGATGCTGCAGGTCCATGGGCCACACTTTAGCAGTAGCCAAATATAAAGCAACAAGCTACAACTGTCTCAGAGTCTGTGCTCAAACATAACAGACTGCATTTATAAGGAGCCAGGTCTTCAATATGATGCTCTCTTTTGAACTCTTTGAGCATCTTTTGATGCTCTATGAGCACAAGGCACACAACGTATAGCGTGGGGCTGTTAGGGGAGCCCTGAGCAATCTGCAGGCTCACACAGTTCCCCACAGCTTGTAATGGGGAGAAATTATTGCTGGAAGTTAGTTCTCTGACCCGCTGGGGGTGAGCTACTGATGCAGAATGTGTGTGGTGTGTGTTTGGGGGAAAAGACAAGGTAAAGAGGAGGGAGTACTGGTGTGAAACTCACAGAAGAAGATGTATTAATCCAAATATTAGTTTAATAAAAGAGCAAATAGTCACATCCAAACAGAGAGCTGCTGGGCCTCTTCCTGAGAGAAATCCCCACCCACAAGGTGCCTCAGAAGATGTGTCACATGCCTCAGGCTTCACCCTTTTTCTTGTGTCCACACATTGTCAAGATTTCCAATGGAAAGAGGGTTCCCTTCATGTACGATATTCCCCAGAGCTACCCAAGACAATCGTGAAAAGCTGGAAATGACTTCAGCTGCAAACACTTAGGAGGTTTTGGGTTTTTTATGGTTTAGGTATTGACATGGTTTATGTTTAGGTATAAACATCTGTTTTCATAGAAGGGACTCTTCTTAGGCAACCTCTTTACTTGATGTTGCTTCAGTTTATTTTCCCTTTTTCTCAGCTTTCGCTGAATGTCATGTGGATGAAGCAAGTTTCCAGCTTGATTCCTTGCCCTAGGATGTTTACTTGTCCTTTAAGTATTTATTAAAATCTGTCTAAATATCCACAGAATACAACTAAGGTATGCACACATGTATGCATGCCTGTATGTGTGTGTGTGTGTGTTTTCCATAGTGATTCTAGGACTCCTTTTTGCAAGGGATGTCTGAGTCATCTAGTTTTATTTGAAGCATTTGTCTGCCCTTTGACTTTTAAGTCAGTGATCACCTTGGAGAGCTAAAGGTAGAATGGGTGAGCAACGACAGAGGTTTCTGAGGTGGCATATGAATATGGCTCCTTCTGGTCCTGTCGGTCCTTCCACTAGGATTGCCACTCCACCACCAGTCAGGGAATAACAGTGTTCATAGGCAGAATAAGATTCTGTGAACACAGAATTCTGTCTTTTTCAAAAAATGTATTTTTCCAGAGTCTTCATTCATATTCTCATTCTGTCTCTCTCTCTTCCCCACCTCTCTTTCCCCTCTCTTTCACACGCACACACACATAGATCCTTACTCCTCCCCAGAGACCTCATCATTGCCATCATCTGTTCAGAGCATCCAGGTTCCAGCCATGGTCTTGGTTGTACCTCTTTATCTTCTTCAGTGAGCTGTCTGGGAGAGGCTGGTGTCTGGAAAGTTAGGGATGTTTGATGTGAGGATGAGGGTCCATTACTCAATAATGCTCCCAAAATATCAGTTCCACTTTGCTGAGGTGAAAACCCTTTCATCTTCTGAACCTTTGCTCTAGGTGAGTTGAAGATTCCTCTGGTCAGTTGGAGGCCCCTGAAAGTGAGATCTTATTAAACAAGGCAGACCACTTTGGGTTTTGTCCTTATCTGAAGATAACCACTCCATACACAGGGCCTTAAGCACTTTTTCTGTGCGTAACCCCTCACACCTTCTTCCCAACGCCTAATTGTCTCAGCAGCTCAGGTCAGCAGCCCAGTGCTCTTGTTATGCTAGCCTATACAAGCAGCACATACCAGTCTGTTTTCATCTTGCACACTATTACATTTTTATCCATTGTGCTTTTAAAAGAGCCCTTGTTAATTTATATCACAAATTGCATCATTTTTACATCTGGGAAGCATTATGATTTCATCCCCTCCCTGCTTCATAGATCCCTTGAGATACAGTTGGCATCCAAAATCTGAAAATCTGAAATCTGAAATGCTCCAAAATCTAAAACTTTTTGAGCGCTGACATGACGGTCAAATGTAATGCACGTTGTGCACATGTACCCTAGAACTTAAAGTATATTTAAAAAAAAAAAAAGTAGTACTGATTGGCCAGGTGCAGTGGCTCATGCCTGTAATACCAGCATTTTGGGAGGCCGAGGCAGGCAGATCACAAGGTCAGGAGATCGAAACCGTCCTGGCTAACACAGTGAAATCCCGTCGCTACTAAAAATACAAAAAATTAGCTGGGCTTGGTGGTGGGCACCTGTAGTCCCAGCTACTCGGCGGCCGAGGCAGGAGAATGGCGTGAACCCAGGAGGCAGAGTTTGCAGTGAGCAGAGATCACATCACTGCACTCCAGCCTGGGCAACAGAGTGAGATTCCATCTCAAAAAAAAAAAAAAAAAAAAAAAAAAAAAAAAAAAAAAAAAAAAAAAATTGTGCTCATTAGAGCATTTTAGATTTTGGATTTTCAGATTTCGAATGTTCAACTGGTATATATAATGTAAAATGTTCAAAAATCTGAGAAAGTTCAAAATTTGAAACACTTCTGATCTCAAGCAGTTTAGATAAAACATACTCAACCCATATAAAAGGACTTAATTTCCCCTGGTAGAGTCTGACCGGTGTCATAGCTGTGTGATCTCCTGGGTCCCACCTAAGAAGCTGACATTTCAAAGCCATTAAAATTCAGCCTATATGACATAGCCATAAATAAGTTAGGCTTAGCCTGTCCTGAGCTAGTGTGCCTGGGAATTAAGATCAGGGGCTCATGTCTCTAAGTAAGGTGGCAGGTTCAGTTTTATTTTATTTTAATTTCTATGCATTAACCTACATATGTGTCACATATATCGTGTATATCAAATATTACATAATTTAACCTTTTTAAAAGAGTAGAGTCCTGGAGTAAGGCATTAAATTCTAGTTTATTATCTTGATCAGTTTATTTACCCTTCTTCTTTATCTGCAATTCTGAAACACAATGTCTAAAATGGACAGCTTTTTCATAAGTTTGCTGCAAACTCAGTAATAAAACTTGAACTGACCAGAGTCTATTCATAGTCTTTATTCTATTTAGTATGATTGCTCACATTTGGGACTGATTATTTTTTGGTTTATTATACATGTTTGATTATTGGTATGGCCCCAAATTCCTCTGGGGCTATTGTATACTGTTTAATACAACATATTGCCTTTCTAAAATACACAAATTTCTGAAATCCTAAACATATATATCCCCAAGAGATTTGGAAAAGGGCTTTGGACCTGTATGTCCCATCTCAGAGGGCTGCTGTGAGGAATCAACATGGTGGCCATCTCTTGCAAGTGCCTATCAGATAAACTGTTGGTTGTTACAGACACCTGAGATGTGACCTTATTCACTGAATAAATATTTATTGAATTCCTACCATGTGCCAAGTGCAGGTGGGGTGGTGGTGGTGATGGTGGGGGGAGGGCAGGATAAAAGATGCCACTCTTGTCTTCAGGGAGCCCTACTCTAGTGAGGGACAGACATGAAGATGAGGAAGTATGGGCTAGCAGGCAGGTGGCCTTTCAGCCTTGGGGGACCCAGAGCTGGCCAGGAATGGGTCACCAGCTGAGCCAAGTGATGGGTGTGAAGAAGGGTCTGCCAAGTTGAGAATGGCCAGGAGTGGGGCATCAGCTGAGCCAAGTGGGATCTCAGTACTTTTAAAAACTGCAAGAAGTCAGGTTGGACTGGATCTTTGGTGTGGTGGGAGGATGAGCAAACAGGTGGAAAGGGAGTGCATATAAAATGTTTGGTGTGTCTGGGGAGAGAGCTTGGATTTTACCCTGGAGCCTGAGGTCAGATAGCAAAGAATGAAAGTGACATCTCTGAGTGTGCGTGTGCATGAATCCTCAGCTGCAATTATTCATTTCAGGCTGTTACTATTTGTTTAATATTAGTCAGTTTATGACTATGTATGCAAGCATGTACTATTTCCTCTCCCAAATGAACATTTTCTAGTACTCTATTAGGTTTAACAAAATAGGCAAAATATTTTTAAAACTCCCAAGATGTGTATGTATGTTCATTGATTTTCCTCTCCATATATAATTTGATTTTTCTGCTAATAAATTTTATAGGTAATGGACTTCTTTAAATCTGTCCTTATGGAGCAAATATTAAGTACTTGCAGTTAATGCTGGTGATGTGGGAACATCTTTTGAATTTATACGCTCTTCTTAGAATCTTTGTTGTTGATTCTCCCTTTGAAGTCTGTTAACATTGTTAAAATATTTAAAAGTTAATGGCCTAATTAGCCTCACTTAGGGTTTTATTATGATTGACATTTAACTAGAAAAGTGACACCTTTTCAAGGAAATCATCCATCTGTCTTGGGCTCTCAATTCTGCTACACACTTACTAAATTCTATGAAAACAAAAACAGGCCAGGCACCATGGCTCAAGCCTGTAATTCCAGCACTTTGGGAGGCCAAGGCGGGAGGATCACTTGAACCCAAGAGTTCTAGAACAGCCTGGGCAACAAAGTAAGACCCCATCTCTACAAAAAATATAAAAATTAGCCAGATGTGGTGGTGCATGCCTGTGGTCCCAGCTACTAAGGAGGCTGAGATGGATCATTTAAGCCCAGGAGATCAAGGCTGCATTGAGCTACGATCTTAGGATTTTTTTCAAATATTCTTTAATATACATTTATTACTTTAATTTTTAAGTTACTATGAATACATTTTTTAAACAACCAAACTAAACTAAACCTCACTGACTAAATACCAAACAGGATTTAGAGTGTCCTCTCCCTGAACCTAGTCCCTGCACCCTTACCCCAGAGAGCTTTTCCTCTGTGACTTTCTTCTTCCCATTCAGCTTAATGAGGAGACACATAAACAGCTGAGAGTCAGCTGTAAAGTCTGTTAGAAAGCAGGCATGCCTTCACAGAGGAGTGAAATACCTTTCATGGGGTTTCAAAACCAGAAAGGGAATCATGGTGCCTGCCTTTGCTGAGGGAGGTGGAGGAGGAGTCGAAGCTGTGGGTGCCGTGGTGACTGCCTGTGAAGCCCCAGTGACAGCAGCCTAGGCTGTGACATTCCAGGAGGGCTCTGGTCACTTCAAGAGATTTGTGAGAATCTGGAAAACAAAATCTTGAACTAATTTTCATTTGTTTAAAAAAGCTATTCTACAACATTTCTTGGTGGTAGGACTCTCTGTATTTGTGCCTGTGTGTGTGTGTACGTATTGTGTGTGTGTACAAGCTGGGGCCCAGACAAATGGATATGTGAGGTGAGTTAGGCATTGGAGGAGTTTCAGACCCAGAAGAATCTCAGATGTAACAATGTGTCTGTCTAAAGACAGGGTTTAATTGGATGACCACTGAACATGCATTCACGCTGGAAAACTCAGTAAGACTGCCGAGACAGTCACATAAACAGTCTTCTTCCCGTGATTTCTGCTGTGAAGTGGTTCTTTGCCATTAACATTAATCAACAAGTACCCATTATTCAGCCAGTTGTTGATACTTTGTCACTTCATACTCTGCTCTTAAAGTTCTTATTGAGAACATTTGCATTAGGCTAATTATTAAGGCTGATTATTAAGTCAAATTAACAATAATTATATACAAGCCTAAGTTAATCTCTTCCTTTCAAATAAAGGACACATAAAGGCAAAGTAGCAGTGGTGCCAACATCACTGAGACCAAATGGGGAACTAACATCCTGCACCTGTGCATGTGCCTGCAATGAAATAATAATCTTAGACTTAAACATTAAAGAATTACTGGAATAGTGGCTTGTCACTGATCTTTCTGAGTTCCAACTATGCCCTTCTGGTGTAGTATTAATAGATTGTCTGCAAATATAGTGTCTTAGTCTGTTCAGGCTGCTATAACAAAATACCATAAACCAGGTAGCTTATAAAACACAGAAATTTGTCACAGTTCTGGTTGCCAAGAAGCCCATGATCAAGAGGTGGACAGATTCAGTCTCTGGTAAGTGCCTGCTTCCTGGTTCATAGATGGCTCACTGTCTTTCACTCTCTTCATATGGTAGAAGGGCAAGGGAGCTCTCTGGGGCCTCCTTTATAAGGGCACTAATCCCATTTGTGAGGGCTCTACCCTCGTGACCTCATCACCTCCCAAAGGTCTCACCTTCTAATACCATCACATTGGTGATTAAGTTTTAACATATGAATTTGTGGGGGACACAAACACTCAGACCATAGCATATAGCTGCCCACAATTCTTCCTATTCCTATATATGCATGTGGTTTCCTTGTCTAGAAAGTAAATCTATTTCCTCTCCCTGGAATCTGGTTGGCCGTATGGCCTGCCTTGATCAACAGAAGGCAGTGGAAGTGATGGTGTGTGACTTCTAGGCCTGAGGCTTCAGTGGCCTGGAAGTTTCCATTTGTACCCTCTTGGAAGCCCCAGTCATATTAAGTCTAGGCTATCCTGCTAGAGAGATCATGAGAAAAGAGCTCTTGGAGGATTGGCGGGGTATGTGGAGGAGAACTGAAGTGCCCTGGCCAACAGCCAGCACCTACAGCCAAACATGAGGATGAAGCCATCTTGATCATTCCAGCCTCAGGCAGGCTCCTAGTCGGACATGATGTAGAGCAAAAGGACTGCTCAGCTAACCCAGCCAACCCACAGAATCATGATTAGTTAAATACATTGATTTTTTTAAGCCACCAAATTTTAGAGTGCTTGGTTACACAGCAGTACATAGTTGAAAAATTTGGTGTGTGGCTTGGGCAAGTGATGCGATTATTCCAAGCCTCAGTCCTCCCTCCCTCCCTCCCTCCCTCCTTTCTTGCTTTCTTGCTGCTTTCGCGCGAGTTTCCATATATGTTTGTCTATCTTGGTCTTCTCTTTTCTTAAGCTGTTCCCTATTCATTTTTATTCTTTCTTTCCTTTCTCTATATATACGTTTCTTTCTTTTTCTTTTCTTTTCTTTTCTTTTCTTTTCTTTTCTTCTCTCTCTCTCTCTCTCTCTTTCTTTCCTCTCTCTCTCTCTTTCTTTCTCTCTTTCTTTCTGTCTTTTTTCTTTTTTTTTTTTTGACACAGAGTTTCGCTCTTGTTTCCCAGGCTGGAGTGCAAAGGCACAACCTCCACCTCCTGGGTTCAAGCGATTCTCCTGCCTCAGCCTCCTGAGTATCGGGGATTACAGGCATGCACCACCATGCCTGGCTAATTTTGTATTTTTAGTTGATCAGGCTGGTCTTGAACTCTCAACCTCAGGTGATCTGCCCGCCTCAGCCTCCCAAAGTACCAGGATTACAGGCATGAGTCACCGTGCCCAGCCTCAATTTTCTTATTCCATGAAATGGAGATGATACAAAAGATGCTTGCCTCTCAGGGTTGTCATGGTGACCAGTACGATAATAAAAACAAATGGTCTGGATAAACTGTAGATTTAATTTAAAAAGCTAGTTGCTAAATCGTTATTCTTTCTTCATCTCCTCCTAAAAGATTCCTTGCTTTACCTGAGAGCCTTTTGTTGTGGTACAGAGTGAGGGAAGGCTTTCTAGTGCAGTGGGCTTCATCTCAGGAGTGTGAAGAAGTAGTGAAAAGGTGTACTGGGATAAAGTATCTCATAGGTGTGGTTGGCAGTATGCCACCAGCTAGGGGTTCTTATTTTACTTCCTGAATTCTGCTTACAGAGACCAAACTGAGTTACAGCCTAGAGCAGTGTAGAAAAGAAAAAAATATGCAATTGTGGAAAAGAAAGATGCATTAGAATAAAAGAAGCAGAAATGATGTGGGTCAGAGAGAGAATGAGGGGGAAAAAAGAAAAGGAGGATAGAGGCTGTCTTCAGAAAGGATGAATTACAATCTACAAGGCTCTTCTGCTAATTCATTTTGATAATAAAATGAAGGCTAAGAGACCTCTTCCAGAATAGAAAGGTATAAATGCTTTGTAATAGCATTTCAAGAAGTTGCCGTCTGTAGACTTGACTGGAGATGCTGATAGTGCATTAACAGAACTGTTCCCTCTTGAGAATGACACTTTCTCAGCATGTATGTACATGTGTACCATGGAAGAGGCAGTTTGCGTGGAACATGATTTAAAATGCTTATGAAAAGAAATCCAAAATCAGCTCTAAAGAGGGAAGTGGAAATTCTGAACTACCTCACAAGCATTTCTTCATGTAGCATATGCTGTGAGAACATCTGTTACATAGCTTCAAAAGCATGCTGGGTCCCATAAGGGTCATGATAAGCAAATGGTCCTGGCCAAAATGTTTTATCTCCTGGGGCTTGCACACATTTCTATTCATGATGCTGCCAGGTTTGGGGGGCATCACATCAGTCAAAGGCAGCTATATTTGCCAAAGAACCACCTCAAGCTGCCAGGTCCCCACCAAGGCGAGGCCCATAGCTAACTCCACAGCAGCTGATGGAGTTCACTTTTATCCCCCCAGAGATTATTCTGCAGCCTGAGTCTTTCTGAGGCTTCTCAGGTTCCTCAGGACCATTCTCTAGGCTTAAATTAATAAACTAATTCAAGGTAAGGTGCTAATACCAAGGTAACATTTAATGTTATTTCTCCCCAACTCAATTTCTTATTTTAACTGTGAACTTCTACCCTAACTCCAGGAGAGAGTCTAATGAAAGAATTTCATTCTGAAAGACTTAGGGGAGTCTGTACATAAGGAGAGACCCTTCCAATGTCCATAAACTCTTATCTTTAAAATTCAGTGAATTATTTGCTGTGTAAAATACACTGCAAATTATACATTGTGCAATTGTGCAAATTGTACATAATTGAACATGTGTTCTCTTTATAAAGGAAAAAGTAAACATTTTAAAACAGAAAAAATCATACTCCAAATGCAGCTGTGTACTTTACCTACATAGGACTATAAATTTGAAAAAGAGTTTCTGATCTGGCAATACACATACTTTAAAAATTGTCATTTATTTGTCGTGATTTGAAGAAACTGCTAAGATCAGTTTAGACAAATGTGTCCAAAGAGATAAATTCATGCCTATTTTTTGTCCTCCTCCACTTCCCAAACCTACATGTAGACTGTCCTGGGACGTAACAGCTGTAACACATGGGCAGTTTTACCTCTGAGCCTCTTCCACGACTGCTCTTTTCCTGTTCCACTCTACCCTGCCCTACTTCCCTCAAAAAAGAAGTAAATAATTTTAAATAAGCTGACTCTCAATCCCTTTGCGTTTAGATAAGACCTCACAGAAATCATCACAGGAAGGTGGGTACCTGGCCTCCGCTGAGGCAGCACACAGCTAGTGTCTGGCTGAGAGTACACGCTTGGGGTAATGTCATATGAATGAATGAGTGAATGAATGCACCATTTCTCAGCTCCCAGTTATAGTGTTAAATTCCTTGCATCACCATATTGGTCTCATTTTATTCTTGTTCTTTCTTCCTTTCCCCAACCACCTTTTCTGCTTTTCATATATACAAGAAGACCTTTATTAGACCATTCTTCAACCTTATCTTTCCGAGGGTAATTTCTTTCTTTTAGCTTTCCTCATAGGTTCTGGTCTCCAGTTTTCTAAATTAGTTGTTTTTCTTTCACTTAAATCCCTGGTGCTGAAGAATATCAAATTGGCTTCCAGTTAGGATCTTCCCTGACCCAAGGGTATTTGCATTATTGATTAGTTCATGAGCCATTTGTGCTATTCTATTCCCAGTAATGAGGCAAGCTGGCCCTCTATAGGATTTTCCCAATCACCAGTAGAGACTGGGCAAACACTGATGACTGACTGAAGGTTGACAGTAAATTGGAGCAGCCGACAAACAATGTTAACTTTTACCTGATTCGTTCAATATATAGTACACAAAATGGATTAAAAATTTAATCCACATTGCAAGCCTTCTTTACTGAGAGGAATAAATAAAATACGAGATTGAAAAGGTCAGAATCAAATGTTATTCCTCTATTTATGTAGCTGCCTTGGAAACGTCTTGAAAGATTTTCCCTCCTTGTTTTTAGGCACCTTCTTCTTCCCCATTAGCCTTGAAATCTAAGGACTTCATAGTAATGGTGTTTTAAGATGATGATTTTGTAATTCCAGGAAAAAATATTAGAGAAGAAAATCTTAAGGTACAAAAACAGAGTACTTACTCCTACGATCGAGGCAAAGGCTAAAGTTTAAAGAAACTGGAGTGTGTATTTGTCACAACTGAAGGCAGTGCATCAAATCTGAAAAACGAAAAACTTCAGGGATCATTGGTGTCTGCAGCTGTTATTCTATGACAGAAAGGCTTGTCAGCTCGGGGAATCTTTTATTAATTCCTTTTCACTTAAGGTCATTATGGCCTTTCTTTGCTATTTAGACTGTATTCTTGTGTCTGGCTTTACTTAAGTTTAATATTTAAACAAAGTGTTTACCCTGGAAAGATTTTTCTGATGTGAAGCCAGTTGTGTCTGGAAGCATGATATTTTCAGAATTTATGTATGCTAAACCAGACTCATAGCTCTTCCACATATGTTTTTCCTTCAAAGGTTATGTACCAGAAAGGAGAAGAATGGAGAGGCAAAGACTGATTGACCCCACTCATGGTGCCTGCCTATCCTGTGGATCCTCCATCTTTTGAAAAAGAGCTTTGAATCTTGTCATACTTAAAAACTTTTGGAATCTAAAAGTAGGCATATGACAGAAAATGCTATTGTGAGATTTAATGTGCGTTCTGTGTTTTTTATATATAGTGATGGTTTATCCACTTTTCAATACTGTTGTTTCCAAGGTAGTTCTCATTTTTCTTTCCCTTCTCCTATTCTCTTTTTCCAGTCCCTTTGCATCCCTCCCCAGATAGAGGCCAGATTCAAGCCCATAGGTCTCCTGAGAAGGTCAGCAAAGCCACAGCTATTTTGCTGGCTTGCTTCCAGTGACTGCCCAGGAGTGAGGCAGCTGGACCTTTGTCTCAAAATGCTCTCCCTTGGTGGGCCACCCTGTGGCAGTTCCAGACACTGCTGGACTTTTGGCATCAATGCAGAGGCCCCATGTGTTGAACAGTCTAACAGGCAGCATCTTCATCTTTGAGCGTCAGAGCAGAGATGGAGAGAGAGAATGTAGGGAGGACGTGTTTATTTGAATTTTAGCCAATTTATTAGTATCTCAAGTTTAAAAAAATTACATATTTTTAAAAAAAATCCTTAGGGAATGAGCCAACTATAAGAGAACATCAAAATGTAATCATATGGAACATGTGTTCTTCCTCATCTGTCAAAGGACGTGGTCAGACTAGATGATTTCTAAGACCTTTTCCAGTTCTAATTTCAGCTGTAGAAAAAGCATAGTGGGATCACTGTATAGGGGGAGATTCTTCCAGTATCCATAAATTTATATCTTAAAAAAATTCAATAAATTATTTGCAGCATATTTTTTAAATTGTACATAATAAGCATGTGTTCTTTTATAAAGGAAAAGTAAACATTTTAAAATTGAAAAAATTTATACTCCAAATGGAGCCATATGCTTCACCTAAATGTGAGACCACCCACCCCTTCCTACCCAAAAAAAGGTGTTTTCTTTGTCTCATGCAGGACTATAAATTTGAAAAAGAGTTTCTAACCTGACAATACACATACTTTAAAAATCATCATTTTATTTGTTTGTCATGATTTGGAGATATCGCTAAGATCAGTTTAGACAAAGGTGCCCAGAGAAATAAATTCATGTCTATTTTTCATCCAACTCTACCTCCCAAACCCACATGTACACAGATACCTGCGAACCCTCAGGGAGAAAGGGTCAATCAGAGATGAGGAAAGGAAGATGAGAGCAGGGTTGGACCAGTTACTAGAAATGATCTTATTTTTTTCAATAATTTTAACTTTTATTTTAGATTCAGGGGGTACATGTGCAGGTTTGTTACCTGGATGTATTGTGTGATACTGAGGTTTGGGGTATGATTGATACTGTTACCCAGGTAGTGAGCATAGTACTCAATAGTTAGTTTTTCAACCCATGCCCTCTCCCTCCCTCCCTGCCAGTAGTCCCCAGTGTCTATTGTTGCCACCTTTATGTCCGTGAGTACCCTATGTTTAGCTCCACTTATAAGTGAGAACATGTGACAGGTAATGGGATTGCTGGTTCTATTTTTAGTACTTTCAGAAGTCTCCAAACTGCTTTCCACAGTGGCTGAACTAACAGTGCATAAGCATCCCCTTTTCTCTACAGCCTCACCAGCATCTGTCATTTTTTGACTTTTTAATAATAACCATTCTGACTGGTGTGAGATGGTATCTCATTGAGGTTTTGATTTGCATTTCTCTGATCATTAGCGATGTTGAGCATTTTTTTCATGTTTATCGGCCACTTATATGCCTTCTTTTGAGAAAAGTCTGTTCATGTCTTTTGCTCACTTTTTAACAGGGTTATATATTTTTTGCTTGTTGATTTAAGTTCCTTATAGATCCTGCGTATTAGACTGTTGTCAGATGCATAGTTTACAGATATTGCCCATTCTACAGGTTGTCTCTTTGCTCTGTTGAAAGTTTCTTTTCCTGCGCAAAAGCTATTTAGTTTAATGATGTCCTACTTGTCAATTTTTTTGTTGCAATTGCTATTGAGAACTTAGTTGTAAATTATTTCCCAAGGCCAGTGTTCAGAATGGTGTTGCCTAAGTTTTCTTCTAAGATTCTATTCTTACAGTTTGAGGTTTTACATTTAAATCTGTAATCCATCTTGAGTTAATTTTTATATATGGTGAAAGGTAGGAGTTTAGTTTAATTCTTCTGCATATGGCTAGCTAGCTATCCCAGCACCATTTATTGAATAATCATTTCCTCTTGATTATTTTTGTCAACTTTGTCAAAAATTAGATGGCTGTTGATGTGCAGCTTTATTTTGGGGTTCTGTATTATGTTTTATTGGTCTATGTGTCTGTTTTTGTACCAGTACCATACTGTTTTGGTTACTGTAGCCTTATAACATAGTTTGAAGTCAGGTAATGTGATGCCTCTAGTGTTATTTTTGCTTAGGAATGCTTTGGCTATGTGGGGTCTTTTTTTATTCTATATGAGTATTAGAATAGTTTTTTTCTAATTCTGTGAAAATGATGTTGATAGTTTGATGTTTGATAGGAATAGCATTGAATCTGTAGACTGCTTTGGGCTTTATGGCCATTTTAACAATACTGATGTTTCCAATCTATGATCGTGGAATATTTTTCCCTTTGTGTCACCTATGATTTCTTTCAGCAGTGTTTTATAGTGCTCCTTGTTGAGATCTTTCATCTCCTTGGTTAGATGTATTCCTATTTTATTTTTTGTGTGGCTACTATAAATGGGATTGTGTTCTTGATTTGACTCTTAGCTTGAACGTTATTAGTGTATAAAATGCTACTGATTTTGTATTAATACATTGATTTTGTAGTCTGAAACTTTTACTGAAATTGTCTATCAGTTCTGGGAACCTTTTGGTGATGTCTTTAGGATTCTTTATGTATAGAATCATATTGTCAGCAAAGAGAGATAGTTTGACTTCTTTTCCTATCTGGATTCCTTTTACTTATTTCTCTTGTGTGATTGCTGTCCCTAGGACCTCTGAAATTTTAAGTATATGATGTTCCCAAACATCCCTAGACCTGGTGCCCTAAACCCAATTCAGAAATCAAACAAAGAAGGGTACTTCAGCCTTCTTGGAAACTGAGGATGGAAAGTGAGACCATGACCATACTCCAAGGTGGAGAGAATTAAAGTGTCTGGGCTATATCTGGGTTACTGGTTTGTGAGCATTAATGGATATTGTTTTTAAGAGACTACATTGTGTCAGTTAAATATACAGCTCCGCCCTTTACTAGCTCTCCCCTTGGATAAGTTACTTAAATGCATTGAGCCTCACTTTTCTCATCTAGAGGAATACTTCCTTTATAGGGTTATTGTGGGAATAAATGATATGGAACAGTAGTAAAGCCCACTTTTAAATTACTACTGTTGTTGTTATCGTCATCAGGTCATTGGCCCAGAAACTGAAACTGATGCAAGGCCTTCAATAAAGAGAATTGTAATACTAAATGAACCATTAAACTAAGGAGCTATAATAATTGATGAACAATAGAAGCCTTTTCTGTTAGCATAAATAACAGAGCCAGGAGCCAGTAGCAACGATAAGAAAAGGAAATAGATGGCCTTTGAGTCCTAGTAATGAAACTAAGCATTGGTTTGAAGGCCAAATACCATGTAGATGGCTATCTACCCTTCCCTTAATTGTTCTTAAGGCTATATAGTTTAGATGTAGAAACAAGATTAGACATGTGGATATGTATAGTTTAGAAGGAAATAAGACTAGGACATGTAGACCCCAGATTTAACACTTTTTTTCCTTCAAAGAAACTCAATCCAGTAACTTGAAGGACATCTAAGGAGGATCCATTTAGAACCTACAACTATAGATGTAGTAATCCCAATCTCTATCTTTCACCGTATTGCTACTACAGTATCTGTCTCTTCTCATCCCTTACTTTCATCTCTCAACTAAAACTTTTTGCAGGCCGTCAGACTCTGGTTCCTTCTTCCCCTTCTTTCCAGGAATGGGCAAACTATGACCTGCCAGTTAAAATTGACCTGTAACCTATGTTTTACCATCCAGATGTAAAAATGGTTTTCTTTTTTTCTTTTTTTATTATACTTTAAGTTCTAGGGTACATGTGCATAATGTGCAGGTTTGTTACATATGTATACTTGTGCCATGTTGGTGTGCTGCACCCATCAACTCATCAGCACCCATCAATTCATCATTTATATCAGGTATA
>NW_016813477.1:229841-257882 GCF_001698545.2 Rhinopithecus bieti
TCAGTTGAAAATGCAGAAATCACCGGTCTTCTGTGTCGCTCGCGCTGTGAGTTGGAGACTGGAGCTGTTCCTATTCGGCCATCTTGCTCCGCCCACCAAAAATGGTTTTCATATTTAAAAAATACTGTACAGGCCGGGCACAGTAACTCACACCTATAATCTCAGCATTTTGGGAGGCCGAGGTGGACAGATCACCTGAGATCAGGAGTTCGAGACCAGCCTAGCCAACTTGGCGAAACCCCATTTCTACCACACACACACACACACACACACACACACACACACACACATTATCTGAGCATGGTGGTGGGCACCTGTAATCCCAACTACTTGTGAGGCTGAGGCTCGAGAATTGCTTGAACCCAGGAGGTGGAGGTTGCAGTAAGCTGAGATCATGCCACTGCACTCCAGCCTGGGCGACAGAACAAGACTCTGTCTCAATACCTGGGATGCAAAACTAGTTCAAAATATGCAAATCAATAAATGTAATCCATTACATAAACACAACCAATGACAAAAACCACATGATTATCTCAATAGATGCAGAAAAGGTCTTCAATAAAATTCAACACCCCTTCATGCTAAAGACTCTCAATACACTAGGTATCAATGGAATGTATCTCAAAATAATAAGAGCTATTTATGACAAACCCACAGCCAATATCATAATGAATAGGCAAAAACTGGAAGCATTGCCTTTGAAAACCAGCACAAGACAAGGGTGCCCTCTCTGACCACTCCTGTTCAACATACTGTTGGAAGTTCTGGCCAGAGCAATCAAGCAAGAGAAAGAAATAAAGAGTATTGAAATAGGAAAAGAAGAAGTCAAATTGTCTTTGTTTGCAGATGACATGATTGTATATTTAGAAAACCCCATCATCTCAGCCAAAATCTCCTTAAGCTGATAAGCAACTTCAGCAAAGTCTCAGGATACAAAATTAATGTGCAAAAATCACACGCATTTCTATACACCATTAACAGACAAACAGCCAAATCAAGAATGAAATCCCATTCACAACTGCTACTAAGAGAATAGAATACCTAGGAATCCAACTTACAAGGAATGTGAAGGACCTCTTCAAGGAGAACTACAAACTGCTGCTCAAGGAAATAAGAGAGGACACAAACAAATGGAAAAACATTTCATGCTCATGGATAGGAAGAAACAATGTCATGACAATGGCCATACTGCCCAAAGTAATTTATAGATTCAGTGCCATCCCCTTCAAGCTACCATTGACTTTCTTCACAGAATTGGAAAAAACTAAACTTCATATGGAACCAAAAATGACCTCTCTTAGGCAAGACAATCCTAAGCAAAAAGAACAAACCTGGAGGCATCACACAACCTGACTTCAAACTATACTACAAGGCTACAGTAACAAAAACAGCATGGTACTGGTAACAAAACAGATATATAGACCAATGGAACAGAACAGACACCTCAGAAATAACATCACACATCTACAACTATCTGATCTTTGACAAACCTGACACAAGCAATGGGGAAGGATTCCTATTTGATAAATGGTGCTGGGAAAACTGGCTAGCCATATGCAGAAAATTGAAACTGGACCCCTTCCTTACACCTTATGCAAAAGTTAACTGAAGATGGATTAAAGACCTAAATGTAAGACCTAAAACCATAAAAACCCTAGAAGAAAACTTAGGCAATGCCACTCAGGACATAGGCATGGGCAAAGACTTCATGTCTAAAACACCAAAAGCAATGGCAACAAAAGCCAGAATTGATAAGTGGGATCTAGTTAAACTAAAGAGCTTCTGCACAGCAAAAGAAACTATCATCAGAGTGAACAGGCAACCTGCAGAACGGGAGAAAGTTTTTGCGGTCTACCCATCTGACAAAGGGCTAATATGCAGAATCTACAAAGAATTTAAACAAATTTACAAGAAAAAACCCCATCAAAAAGTAGGTGGAGTATATGAACAGACACTTCTCAAAAGAAGACATTTATGCAGCCAACAAACATGAAAAAATGCTCATCATCAGTGGTCACCAGAGAAATGCAAATCAAAACCACAATGAGTTACTATCTCACACCAGTTAGAATGGGGATCATTAAAAAGTCAGGAAACCACATCTGCTGGAGAGGATGTGGAGAAATAGGAACGCTTTTACACTGTTGGTGGGAGTGTAAATTAGTTCAACCATTGTGGAAGACAGTGCAGTGATTCTCAAGGATCTAGAACTAGAAATACCATTTGACCCAGCAATTTCATTAATGGGTATATACCCAAAGGATTATAAATCATTCTGTAAAGACACATGCACGTGTATGTTTATTGCAGCACTATTCAAAATAGCAAAGACTTGGAACGAATCCAAATGTCCATCATTGATAGACTGAATAAAGAAAATGTGGCACCGTGGAATACTATGCAGCCATAAGAAAGGATGAGTTCATGTCCTTTGCAGAGACATGGATGAAGCTGGAAACCATCATTCTCAGCAAACTAACCCAAGTACAGAAAACCGAGCTCCACATGTTCTTACTCATAAATGAGAGTTGAACACTGAGAACACATGGACACAGGGAGGGGAACATCACACACCACAGCCTGTTGGTGGGAGGGGGTTAAGGGAGGGATAGTATTAGGAGAAATACCTAATGTAGATGACGGGTTGGTGGGTGCAGCAAACCACCATGGCACATGTATAGCTATGTAACAAAACTGCACGTTCCACACATGTACCCCAGAATTTAAAGTATAATAAAAAAAAGTGCTGTACAAAACAAAAAAGAATAAGTGATAGAGAACACATGAGGCCCTCAAAACCTAAAATATTTATTTCCTAGCTCTTTATAGAAAATGTTTTCCAGCCCCAGTTTTACAACATTCTCTTTACTATAAATAGAACTTGTTTTTTAGTTTTGTTTTGTTTCTTTCTTTTTTCTTTTTTTCTTTTTTCTTTTTTTTGGATACAGAGTCTTGTTCAGTCGCCCAGGCTAGAGTGCAGTGGCACCATCTTGGCTCACTGTAACCTCCGCCTCCTGGGTTCAAGAGATTCTCCTGTCTCAGCCTCCTGAGTAGCTGGGATTACAGGCACCCGCCACTACACCTGGCTAATTTTTGTATTTTTAGTAGAGACAGGGTTTCACCATGTTGGCCAGGCTGGTCTCAAACTCACGACCTCAAGTGATCTGCCCGCCTCAGCCTCCCAAAGTGTTGGGATTACAGGCGTGAGCCACCATACCTTGCCAGAACTTGTTTTTTTCTAATTCTGCATCTGTCTTTCCTATTTATTTATCTTCCCTATTAACCTAATCTGCAAATACACAGTGAGTATAGGGAGTAGAAAGGAGGAGAAAATGCTATGAACACATACACATTAATGGTTGTCCCTGTCACACTATGATTCCAACAGTAATATAAAAAGTCAGGTGGATCTTTCATTATCAGCCATAGTAATTATATGCATTGTTAAACTTCTGATATCATCCCTGATTTCTTTCTTTTTCTTCTCTTTTTACTGTTCCTTCTTCCTCCTCTTCTTTCTTTATTTGCCAACAGATCTACTGAAAATGAGTTTCTTACCTGTTCCCTTAAAGGATATAGAAATCATTCTTTCTACCTTTGTTTTTCTTTCTCGCCCTTTGTTTTTTCCCTCCCCCCTTATTCCTTCCCTGTCTTCTTTCTCTCCTCCTCCGCCTCCCTCTCTTTCTCCTTCCATTTCTTCTTTACTTTCTTATTTTTTTTCTTTTCTTTAAATAAGTATCTATTGAGTACCTATGGAGCATTGTGCATTGTGAATCCAAAGACCAGTAAGATGCAGCGTTTGCCATGGAAACATTTGTTTGGAATTAAATGAAATACACTATAGAGTGATGTGTCCATGACAAAATGAAATCAAGGTGTTGTGAATCTGCCTGGGGGTGGGTGGAGGGTGTAGCTGAAGTAGAATATCTGAGGGAGCCAGGAGGCAGTAGCAGGATCCAGATGATAAAGGGCCTCAGATTCTGAAGGAACTTCTACTTTTTTCTAAGGGCCATGAGAGTCTACTCAAGAATTTCAAGCAGGGGAATAAACTATCCTGATTGATCTTTAATAGGGAGCACTGGGCTGCAATGAGGAGAAATGCCAGACTGGAAGTAGAGAGACCAGTAAGGGCACTATCATAGCAACTGTGTGAGAAGAGATGAGAGTATGCACTAAGGCAGCAATGATAGCTCAGATGTAATAAAATGACCACTAATATATCAAGCACAGTGGCTCAAGCCTGTAATTCCAATACTTTGGGAGGCTGAGGTGGGAGGATCCCTTGAGGCCAGGAGGTTGAGGCTACAGTGAGGTATGGTTGTGCTACTGCACTCCAGTGTGGGCAACAGAGCAAAACTCTATCTGTAAAAATAAAATGACCATTAATAATAATAGTAAAAGCCAACACTTGCTAAGTAGCCACTGTGTGCTAGCCTTTTGCTAAGTATTATGTATCATTATAGTTTTGGATCCTTGCAACAATCCCATGAGCTAGAAACTATTATAGTCCCTATTTTACAAATGTATGTACTGAGGCTCAAAGAGATTGAATCAGTTATTAACTATCACAACCTAAGATTAACCGCCACAGGCTAGGATTTTGCCTCCTCGTCTATCTTCAGTGACATGAGTCTCTAGCAGAAAACTTATGACTGGCCATTGGATTTTGCTTCCTAGTGCTTCCAGTTGTGAGGTGGACCAGAACACTGAGATATCTTCTGAGGGTACCTACCATGTTATATTCATCTCTATCCTTTCCAAGGCATTTGTCATCTAATAAAGGTTTGTTCTTGGCCATATTTATTCATTTATCTGTGTTTTGTTCAAATGCCATTTCCCTTTCCTATATCACCTATGTACGTCTACCTTTGTTTCAAGGCCTTGTGTGTCTCATCACCTCCGTGAAACCCTCCAATTTTCGTTTGTGAGCCACTTGAAATGCACTCAGCATGCCTCCACACCCAGGTCTAGGACTTGACTGACACTTCACTCTGAGCCTGCCTTTTACCACTAGGCTTGCTCCCCGACGCTCCAGCTTTGGCCTGCCTAACTGATCAGCAACTTAGGCTCCTTATACCTTTTCCAAATTAAACCATGGTAACATTTCTGTCTGATCTCTTGGAATTTTCAACCTGGTTTTCAAATTTTGTTTCCTTAGCTCAGACTTTGACCCTGCATTGTTATGTTTCTGGTGTCCTTTGGTTTTAGGAACTGTGCTTTTAGAAGACACTGCTTCCACACCCTATCCTGGGTCACCTCCCAGCCAGGGGATCCTGCCCAAGGAAGCTCTAACACCTTCCTGAGCAACCCCAGCCCTCTGATTTTTTTCTCTCCCATAAGCTTAGGCAATTTACTGCAAAATAAGTACTTTAAAAAATCTATCTAAGTTTAATATTTTATATATTATGACATTCATATCTATATTCTAGTGGTTTTGTCAACTAAATAACAAATTTTTAGAAGATAAGGCCATATCATAGTGTTTTTAGCTTCCCTATAGTGCTTAATAGTGTTAAGAAAAGTATTTAACAGATACTAGAAAATTGTTTACAGGATCCCTTCTGGGATATTCTAAGGTATAATCTATATTATACTGAATATTATTTTTTACATAACTTGGGCCCAATGGAGTAGAATGCCCCTGCTTTAGACCATTATGATGTCATAAAAGGTAATATACCAGGAATCACCTTGTCTAATCCTCACAATCACTGTAAAGTGCATACCTATTTTGCATACCTTTTTTCCTTATATACTTTTCCTATTGCCTCTGTAAGATAACTAGGTAAATTAGATAACTTCATCTGTAAAACTTCCTTTCCAAGAGTCACATTGTACTAATAAGATGTGGCCGCTGGGATTTAAAACCAGATTTATCTGCTCCATGTCTGATGCTTTTAACTACCTCAGCTCCTACACCTCACCGTATGGCAGATGGAACCCTTGGTAACATGTCTTTAGATATAGAATCAAAAAGTGTTAGGTGTCATTCTATAGGACCTTAACAATTTCTAGTTAAAGATCCCCCCCCATAACCCAAAAATAAGGAAAGTTAGGGGCAAGAAACACAGCTCACTTGCCTAAGGTCACAAAATGAGTTGTCAGAACCCTAGGGCCGAGGATTGGCTCTCCTCTCATGCATTCTGCATTAGAAAACTGCTTTTCTTCCCAGATTCTCAGAGTTCTGCTTGCTCTGTCACTAGGTCCGTAGACTGGTGATATTGACAACTTCAGCGTCGATTTTAGGATGCCTTCCTAACCTATGGGATGGTATCCAAAGAGAATCCCACATGGCACTGAAGGAGCAGACCTGAGGTGTGAAGCAGAGAGCCGGAGCCCCTTACCACTCCTGCCAAAATTCCCTGTACAGCATATATTTACCTGTTCACTCTACACCCAAGAGCAATCAAATCAATAATAAAATGCCTTGGTCAGGGATTTAGAAGAACTTCTATCTGGGATATAGATAAGGAGCCTTTTGAATTTAAAGCATCTGAAGAACCAAAGACAAAAAGGGGGTGGGAGAGATGGCAGAGTAGATTTTAGAAATATATCTCAGAGAATTTTGAGCCAAAATAGATATAATTCAAGTGCAGCAATATTCCTCTATGATCTCCAGGTGTTTTGTATGTCTATGTATATGTGTGAGTGTATGTGTATCATCTGTTGCCCAGATTTTTGTAAAATGCAAATAAATATTCAATGATCCTGTCAGTTTAGGATTTTAGATACAATATTTCTACATAATCCCAAGGTAATTATCATTTTGAGTGAATACCTCATACCTCATTGTCTTTATCCTTGGAAGACATAGCACATAACAGGGTTAAGGGAGCAATGGAGGAAAATGAATTTTTTTTTCTCTTCTTTTCTTTGCCATGATCAGTCACTCAGCCAGTGTTTATGACTGTGTGTAAAGCTCTGTGCGGAGGGCAGCCAGGGGACACGCAAATGAGAAAGCCCAATTTGCAAGAAGCTGTCTTCCCTGCTCTCTCTGGCATTTGCCTCTGCTTTTCTTTCCCTATTGGCTTTGTAGGATAACTCAGTAAATAAAATAGCATTGGGTTCAAAATAAATTTTTTAGCATTTAATTACAAAGAGTAAACATAACATTGGATATTTTTCATTGTAGACAGCAATATAAATAAACTTTTTTTTAAAAGAGATTTCTTCTGAGCCAATATGTGATTAATGGCCTAGGACAGCCCCAGAAGATCCTGACAACAAGTGCCCAAGGGGGTAGGGACAACTTGGTTTTATACATTTTAGAGAAGCACAAGATATCAATCAGTACATGTAAGGTATACATGAGTTCAGTTGGAAGAGGAGGGGCAACTTGAAAGTGGGAGGTGGGCTTCCGGGTCATGTGGATTCAAAGATTTTCTGATTGGCAATTGGCTCAAAGAGTTTATCTAAAGACCTGGAATCAATAGGAGGAACTGTCTCTGGGGACCAAGGTTCTTAGGCAGATGAAGCCTCCAGGTATCAGGCTTCAGAAAGAACACACTGTTAATATTTCTTATCAGAATTAGTTAATTCTCTTACTAGAAAAGACCTGGAAAGGGAAGGAGATTCTTTACAGAATGTAGATTTTCCTCACAAGAGATAGATTTGCAGAACCATTTCAAAATATGTCAAAGAAATCTGTTTGATAGTAAAATACTTCAGTTTCTTTCAGAGCCTGCTGTATCTTACTGCAAGAGTCTGTTGTCAGTCTTCAGGTCTCTGTGTCGATGTTACTGCTGCTCAGCTGTGCCTGAAACCTGAAGGGAGGAGGGATGATGAGGCCTACCAGACTCCCACTTCCTATCATGGCCTGAACTAGTTTTTCAGGTTAACTTTGGAATGCCCTTGGCTGAGAGGAGTGGTCCCTTTAGATGGCTGGGGAGATCAGAATTTTATTTTTGGTTTCCAAGAGACAGCACTTGGGGTATCCCCAGCAGGAAGGAGAAGGAGGCTGTCTGGAGGAAGGAGCACCAACCACACACAAAGGACTGACAGTGGGCAGTCAGGGTTGGGGAAGAAGGTGAAGGAGCAGAGAAAAGGGAGAAGGGTCATAGCTGGTGGGCACCCAACCCAGCCTGAGTGACATCCAGCCCTACTCACTCACTCCTGAGGGGCCCAGGGTTCCACCTGGCTTATGTGAGGAAGAAGTGCTCACTCCCTCTAGGTGGATGAGGCCAAAGTCAAATTGAAGGCTAGGACAGTCGTGCAACTCCTTCTCCCAGACAGTGTGGCCCAGAGCAGGTGCTGGACACAGAACCACTCATAGCAGAGGCTCCACTGCTAGCAGAAACAATGGTCGCTGTCCAGTGCTGCCCTTGCTGCTTGTAATGTCTTCAGAGGAGCCGCCAGTGCTCAGGGTGGCATCCAGGCCCCACCTTCAGCCCCCAGCCCCAGATCTGCCCTGGGAGCCCAGCCAGGGCTGTGGCTGGGCAGGTCCCCAGGAGGGAGCTCGCAGCCAAGAGCAGAACTCCTGCTGCTTGTCTTCCCACAGAGCTGCTGTAAGAAGCCATCAAAGGCTCAGACAAGGTAAGAGATGTATAGTGAGGGGGCCGAATCCAGACATCTCAGACTGCATGACTCCAGGGCCAGGAGACTTTCTACCTTCTTGACACAGCACCCGTCTTGGCCTTGCTCTGCACCCCTGAGGGTCGCCTGTGTGGACAGCGTCAAGGGCTGAAGGGGAGAAAAAGAGGTCAGGGATGGGACTTCCTCCCATCCCCTGCCAGCCTGTAGGGTCAATGAGGCTGGCTTTTTCTCCACCGAAGGCCACTGCTTCTCTCAAGGTGGTCCTGTCTACACTACTCTTTCTGGGTTCCAGGGACCATTCCCAGCCTTTTCCATGCAGGCCAGGGGTCTGCTACTACCTTGGGGTACCTGTGTTACCCTCAGAGTTCCCTACACCCTACTCCCACCTTTATTAATCGTCCCTTTATTAAACCCTCCTCAGATGCCCTGGCTTGCAAGAAGTGGCCTCACCTCTGCACAAGCAGGCCTGGTTCTGGGTTTGGAAGCGTGGGCAGACCTGTGTGTCCCACACAGCCCCCTTCTACCTCAGGTCCCAGCAAGACATGAGGCCACTCTCTGCTCATCTTGTCTGCTCCAGCCTACTGGCCAGCCTTCCAGGATTCCAAGTCCAAGTGCCTCAGGCCAGAGCCTCATTCCCCCAGGGCACTCCTCCTTTGTGACTTCACTGACTGAAGTCACCTGGGAGACAGTGCCAAATGTTCCACTCCAGAGTCTTGGCCTCTAGGAGGCAGGAACAGCAGGCCTGGCCAGCCCAAAGGACTCTCTGTCCAGGATGTAAATGAGCACACTGCTGGCCCATGCCCCTCGGGGCTGTAGAGAGCAGCCTCAGAGGCACTGGGCACTCCTGGGACCATGGATGATGCCACTGTCCTCAAGCGACGAGGCTACCTCCTGGGGATAAATTTGGGAGAGGGCTCCTATGCAAAAGTAAAATCTGCTTACTCTGAGCGCCTGAAGTTCAATGTGGCGATCAAGATCATCGACCGCAAGAAAGCCCCCACAGACTTCTTAGAGAAATTCCTTCCCCGGGAAATTGAGATTCTGGCCATGTTAAACCACTGCTCCATCATCAAGACCTACGAGATCTTCGAGACATCACATGGCAAGGTCTACATCGTCATGGAGCTTGCGGTCCAGGGCGACCTCCTTGAGTTAATCAAAACCCGGGGAGCCCTGCATGAAGACGAAGCTCGCAAGAAGTTCCACCAGCTTTCCTTGGCCATCAAGTACTGTCACGACCTGGATGTCGTCCACCGGGACCTCAAGTGTGACAACCTTCTCCTCGACAAGGACTTCAACATCAAGCTGTCTGACTTCAGCTTCTCCAAGCGCTGCCTGCGGGATGACAGTGGTCGAATGGCATTAAGCAAGACCTTCTGCGGGTCACCAGCGTATGCGGCCCCAGAAGTGCTGCAGGGCATTCCCTACCAGCCCAAGGTGTATGACATCTGGAGCCTAGGCGTGATCCTCTATATCATGGTCTGCGGCTCCATGCCCTACGACGATTCCAACATCAAGAAGATGCTGCGTATCCAGAAGGAGCACCGCCTCAACTTTCCACGATCCAAGCACCTGACAGGCGAGTGCAAGGACCTCATCTACCGCATGCTGCAGCCCGACGTCAACAGGCGGCTCCATATCGACGAGATCCTCAGCCACTGCTGGATGCAGCCCAAGGCATGGGGATCTCCCTCTGTGGCCATCAGCAAGGAAGGGGAGAGTTCCCGGGGAATTGAACCCTTGTGGACCCCCGAACCTGTCTCTGACAAGAAGTCTGCCACCAAGCTGGAGCCTGAGGGAGAGGCACAGCCCCAGGCACAGCCTGAGACAAAACCCGAGGGGGCAGAAATGCAAATGTCCAGGCAGTCAGAGATCCTGGGTATCCCCAGCGAGCCGTCGACCAGGGAGACAGAGGAAGGGCCCCCCCAACAGCCTCCAGAGACACTACTCTGAATAGTGGGCCTAGTGAGCTTCTTGCGGCCCAGGGAATAACATGGAGCTCAAGGCTTCAAGCCCGAGCTCTGAAGAAGTCAAGGGTGGAGCCAGAGAAGGAAGGCAGTCCCAGATGAGCCGCCATTTTCGTCAGTTTCCTCTCTCTCCCCTTGAACTTGGTAACCCACGTGGTTCTCGCGTGGCCCCGAGGTGGATGAGGCCAAAGTCAAATCCAAGGCTGAGACAGCCCTGCGACTTCTACTTCCCCAGAGCGTGACCCGGAGCAGGTGCTGGACACAGAGCCTGTCTCAGCAGAGGGGCTCCACTGGCCTCAGCGGCTGTGACAGCACGAGCAGAAGAGCAGCAGGAAGGCACTGCTGTCTGCCTTGCGCGCCATTTATCCTCCTTTCATCGTCCCCGGGGCGGCTGCGTGACCCTGCTGGGAGGCCAGACCGGGCCGGACTGAGGGTCAGGGGACCGGACTGGGTGGGGGGTCGGGCGGGGCTGGACAGGGACGAGGGTCGGAGAGGCAGCGGGAAAGAGCTTCGGCTGGGCCGCGGGCTCGCGGGCACTCTCGGCGGCAGCCTCCAGGGCTCCGACTCCAGCTCTGGGCAAGATCCATAAACTTTTAAAGAAGCCTCAAAACATACTTTTAAAGCATTAAGCTTTAAAGTGCTAGAAATCTTATGCCCCATATGTGCTTCTTTCAGTATTATCCTAGATCCTCAGGAGTAGCATGGCAACTGGAGAAAATGGGAGGAAAGACAAGAAGAAATAGAAGCTGATTTAACATCTAGTTTATTCAGTTTTGATTTTTCTTATTTCTACTGGCTTTCTCCTGTTCAAACCTTGTAGTGGTAATATTTGGAAAAGAGCACTTGGAAATTATTTTCCTGTTTTTAATACTTTATATTTAATCCTTCTCCTTGTAATTGATTTTGTAGCCAATTTACTCCCCAGTACCCCCAGAAGAAAGTTTTACAGACAAAGGAAAATGTTTGATTTTTCTTTTTTCCTTATCAATTTTTTATTTAAATGCTAATATCCAATTAATGGACAAACGAATCAGCTAATACTGGAAACAATGTAACATAATAGTGAAAAACATGAACTTTTGATTTCTATAGACTGGTTTTCACTCTGCTACTAGATGATCTTGGGCAAGTTGGTTAATCTATATGTCTCAGTTTCTTTATCTATAAAATGAGAATAATACAACTTCATTAGGCATGCTATTTATTAATGTGTTTGGTTCTCATAACCCTATGGGATGGGTCCTATTATTATTCCCATTTTATAGACACGAAATTGAGTAAAGTCAGTTTTAGATCACTTGTCTCCGGGCACATGATAAATACGTGGCAGAGCCAAGGTTAAAGCCCAGGCACGCTCCAGCTCGGAGTCAACACTGTTAGCTTTTATTTTTTTCTTTTTTCTTTTTGAGATGGAGCCTCCCTCTGTAGCCCAGGCTGGAGTGGGCAGTGGTGTGATCTCAGCTCACTGCAACCTCCGCCTCCCAGGTCCTGGTTAAGCAATTCTCCTGCCTCAGCCTCCTGAGTAGCTGGGATTACAGGCATGTGCCACCATGCCCAACTAATTTTTGTTTTTGTTTGTTTGTTTTTTGAGAGGGAATCTCGCTCTGTCTCCAGGCTGGAGTGCAGTGACGCGATCTTGGCTCACTGCAACCTCCGCCTCCTGGGTTAAACTGATTGTCCTGCCTCAGCCTCCCAAGTAGCTGGGACTAAAGGCGTGCGCCACCACGCCCAGCTAATTTTTGTATTTTTAGTAGAGATGGGGTTTCACCATGTTGACTAGGGTGGTCTTAATCTCTTGACCTCGTGATCCACCCACCTTAGCCTCCCAAAGTGCTGGGATTACAGGCGAGAGCCACTGTACCTGGCCCTAATTTTTTTTTTTGAGACGGAGTCTCACTCTGTCGCCCGGGCTGGAGTGCAGTGGCCGATCTCAGCTCACTGCAAGCTCCGCCTCCCGGGTTCATGCCATTCTCCTGCCTCAGCTTCCCGAGTAGCTGGGACTACAGGCGCCCGCCACCTCGCCCGGCTAGTTTTTTGTATTTTTTAGTAGAGACGGGGTTATTTTTAGTAGAGACGAGGTTTCACCATGTTGGCTAGGCTGATCTTGAACTCTTGACCTCGTGATCCACTGCCCTTGGACTCCCAAACTGCTAGGAGTACAGGCGTGAGCCACCATGCCTGGCCACACTGTTAGCTTTTAAACTACAGCCTCAAGGTATACCCTTGTAAGACAACAGCCTCATGGCCTGTTGCAGGAGCAGGAAGAAACCAGAGTCAGTACTCAGGTGTCCCTGAACAGCATCTCTGCCTCTAGTTTTCTAATGCCCCAGGAAGCCCTTCACCCACCCCATTTATATGTAGATGTCCTAGCCCCTTGTACCTCAAGATGTGACCTTGTTTGGAAATAGTCATTGCAGATATAATTAGTTAAGATCATACTGGAGCAGAGTGAGATACTAATCAAATATGACTGGTGCCCAGGAGAGGGGCCTGGAACAGATCCTTTCCTAGTGCCCTCAGAGGGAGAAAGGCCCTGCCAACTCCTCGATCTTAGACTTTCTGGCCTCCAGAAGTGTAAATCACTACCTTTCTGTTGTCTAAACCCCTCAGTTTGTGGTACTTTATCATAGCAGCCCTAGCAAACTAATACAACCACCACACCCAACTAATCTGGTTAGGCCCTTAGCACTGTTCAGTTAGCCATCTCTTCACCTCTTCTCAACTCTCTCCCATAATCCCCTGGAAAACTCCTCCAATCCTTTCACTACCTCAAGCTCCTCCCTTCCTTTCTCCCTCAGCAGATGATCTCACTTCCTACTCTTCTGAGACCATAGCTACCTCTTCAGAGAGCTCTCAATTTCCCTCATTCTTCTCTGTTGCCACTGGCTCCTTTTCTTTTTAGACCATTGTTCTTCCTACCATACACATTTTAGCTTTCAACAAGGCTTGGTCCCTCTCCTTTCCATTCTCCATGTGCCCCTCTCAGTGTTCATACTCATTTCCATAAGTTTACCCTGCACTATTAACTCTGAAGCTTATTCCTGTAACCAAGCTTCTCTTCAGAATATAGGCCCTCATGATCAGTTCCATCTGCTGTTTTTTCACGCTGACCACCCTCCAACTAGCACACTCTGATCTCTGTACCAGCTTCTTCTCTTATCACTACTTTTCAGACTCAACCAGACCCCAGAACTTACTTTTCCATGCCCTCCGACAAACAAAGTTGGCAAGACCTCTTGATTCTTTCTTTGCTTTGTCTCTTATATACATGCTTTCTGATTCCCACTAGACCACTTCAAATCCTCACCCTGAGCAACTGTCCTGAGGAATTGTCCTTCCTGTTTACTCTGACTAGCTTCCAGCCTGTCTTTCATACACTGCCAATGTCATCTTCTCAACATAAAATTTTACTTATGTTTCTACCCTCAGAGGGCTGGACCTTTGTTGCATAGAGAATAGAGGCCCATCTTAAATCCAGCATTTGAGGCTCCCCTTTAATACAGCTCCAGCTTACCTAAAATAACTAAGGGAGACCAACTATCTACATAGGAAGAACTTTAGCTGGTGCTCTGCCCTACTAGGAACTTTATGGTCCCAAATTAGATTTTAGCATTCCGTCAGGGATGACCTAGCTCAGTGGAGCTAATTCATGTTAACAAAACTGATGAAAGATTGATATACCTCCCAGGTATTGGGGACCGTGCCGGGGGTGGTGGAGAATGAACAGACACAAGAGACAAACAGAGAACATGGCGGCCGCGCCTAGAGCCTCCGCCTCACTTTATTTATACTCCATAAATCCCACGTCAGCAAAAATAACACAATGTAAAACAAACTTTCTGCACCCAGATATAACCTTCTGCTTAGTTCCTTGTCTCTAAGTTCATTCTTATTTTGTCTGCCTTCTTGGCGCCTACTAGAGTTCATTAAAAGTTCAACTAGAGATACTGTCCTTGACTACTGGAGTTCATTGAAAGTGTAACTAGCTAGAGATACTGTCCTTGAGCCTTATCTATTCTTAGCATATTATTTTCAATGGCCCCTGCACCCAGGCTTCCATTTTTCCAAGTTAGTGTTGAAAAAATAACTACCAAGTGCAATGGAACACATGTATTAACAGAGTCACACATACTCTGTCACTCCCAAGTGGGGAAGAGAAATAGGCAACCAAGTTCTAATGAGAAGGTTGTTTGGATCCAGAAGGGAAATCTGTGGCTAATCCCAATGGTTTCCTCCATCCGTGAACTCATGAGCTCTCCTGGCAGTTGCTTAGATCACAGTGACTGTTGTGATTGCATTTCAGGCCTGAATGTACAAAGATGTGACCTTGATTAGGTTTTAGTGTTTTCCCACCCACAGGATTATCTCACAGGACATTTTACTTCTATATGTTGCTAATGTCATTCACTGTGTTGGTTTCTTTGTTCATTCATTTGTTTATATGTTTGCTTATTTAGCTCTCAGCCACCTTATTTCCAAATTCTCCTCACTATATGGAGTGTCCTCAGAATTTCTCTGAATAGACTTTAGGCCATGACCCAGCAGCCTCTGAAACCCTGAACAGAACACCACCAACTGGTCTAGCCAGGGCCTGAAAATATGTGTACCACTCTTGAGTCAAAGGCACTAACACTGAATGAGGGGGAAAAGGGACCTGAAGCAAAGAGGTTGAGAAAAAGGAGTGATGCAGAGCTGAAGAGGAAAACAAGTGAGGCATTTGTGAGGAATAAGTGCTTTAGTTTACTTGCATTACATGTCCCTTCACCCCCTATATTAGTCAGCCCCGGCCACCACAACAAAGTACCATAGACTAGGTGGTTTAAATAATAGAAATTAATTTTTTCATGGTTCTGGAGGCTAGGAAATCCAAGATTAAGATGCTGGCTGATGGCTAATGTGCTCTTTTCCTGGCTTGCAGACACCCGCCTTCTCACTGTGTCCTCACATGGCACAGAGAGAAAGAGAGATATCTCTGTCTGTCTCTTCATGTAGTTCTACAGTCCAATTGGATTAGAACCCCACCTTATGACCCATATTTCACGTTAATTACCTCCTAAAGACCCTGTCTTCAGATAAAGTCACATTGGAGGTTAGAGCTTCAGCATATGAATTTGGGAAGGGGAACACAATTCAATATACAACACTCCCCCTCAAAAAGAGTATATGTAAAGTTTTTGTCCCATTTCTTCAGTGAAGGAGAGCTAATGGATAGTGGGATACTTAGATATAGTGTGATTACAGATATAAATTCTTACCCAACATTGTTACCTTTATAGATCTAGGTTATTAGCTAGACTGGGAAACAATTCAGCCAGATAAGTAAATCTTGTTCTTTTAAGATAAGCGAACCTAGGGGCTTCAAAGACAGTTCTATTAAAATGCCTAAATTTTATTTAATGTCTTTTGGACTGTGAGGAATTAAACCCTTAAACTAAAAAGTCCAACTGTGTTTAGTTGGAATTAACTTACTTCTTTACAGAAAGCCAAACTATGTAGATGGGTTTCCCCTTAAATTCTTCCTTGAGATTGTGTTCTTCAGATGGGGAGGCCTTAAGTTGGGTTCACTAGGATTACACTTGGGATCAACACCTGTGAGGGAGTGAAGGAAACAGGATTAGGCACATGGAGAAGTTGAACTGCGACAGACTTACAGGAGATGTCTCAGCTGATCTTACAGGATATTCTGGAAACAAGATGGTCCTTCAGCATAGCCAAGAGTTGAGACAAGAGGGCTAGGCCTTTGTAGCCTCATGTCAAATAGTCATTGGATATGGACTGCCTCTAGGGAAGGGGCATAAGTGTCTTCCTTCCACAGAAAGCAGTTCCCAGGAAGGGACTCAGTCATAAGCCTTCTGCGGCCAACCCTGCTGGCAACTGAGAGAACACATGCTTCAGTCGGTAAAGAGGGGTGTGGTTCTGCATCCCAGCATCCACTACAGGGAATAAGGGTGAGGGCAGGGGTCCATAGATATTAGTTATACATTAAAATCTATTGACATTCTTCTACTTGGGATTCATTTTTTTTTTCTTGTGGTTAAGAGATCATCTTTGTACTAGAGGTTGAAGATTTTATATATAGAAGCCCTCTGAAAATGCTGGGTTGTGGCCAGTTGAGACTGATTATTAGTTGTAGAATTAAAATGCCCTGCATTTCCAGTCATGTCATTACAGGCATAAGGGAGGGTGAAGTTAGACCCCATTGTACACTTAATTGAAAATTACTGATAGTTGATGTAATGAGGAGCAAGTTTCAGACAAGCCTGGACATTTATTTTGGAGGAGCTGGTTTCCACTGAGGTATGTGTGGTTTCTGTAACCTTCCTGGATTTTTTTTCCTGAGATTGCTTATGTTCATTTGCTAGAATTAGCAGAGAGGTTATGAAGATGGAATGTAGTCCACTTTTGTATGAGTGTTCCTCAACACTTGGCTGTTAGTTAGTATGGTTAGGCTTAATGAACTCATTTAATAACAATATTCCTGCAGAGAATTTTATTGAGTACTAAATTCTTAAATTTAATAATGCAAAACATATTCGTATAGTGTTAATAATGGTTGCAAGACTTGCAGGGAGTAAAATACGGGAAGGTTAAGTGTAATGGATTAATTAAGTAAGAAAGCCCAAACTACCTTTCAAAGTGACTCCATAATAATCTTCACTTTGTTTTAATGAATAAAGTAGACCATATCAAATGCCACTTGTGTATGTTAATTTAAAAGCAGTATTCAAAGCTAGCACATTTAGATCAGGGGAAACACAAACACAGCGAAATATTCTGCTTGGCAAACAGAGTTTTGTTTCCTGTACTCATCCATTAAGTTGAATAACTTGATTTTCTTACAAGTCAACAATATATTTCTTCCATGTGCAGAAATCAGTGGGAACTTTCCAGTCAACTCCCAAACAATAGCAGTTTGTATCAGCAGCAGTCCACATAAGCATTTGGGAAATGTTTTTAATTGCTTTGATTGCGTATTAGGGAAATGACACAAACTTCTTCTTATAGCTTTTTAAAAGTAAACAATTCATTTAAATTGGCTAAGGGCTTTTAAGCTGGTATAAATGTCCTTTATGTGATACATTCAAAATTATCTTTAACAAACTTTTGAGGATGATAAATGTGTTTTGTAATTTATTATCCTAACAAATTGGTTAGACCTGAAGATAGTATGTCCCTCAGAGTCCCTACCTGCAATATAGGGATAGAAAAAATATGCCAGTTAGGATGTGATGAGGCAAGAGATGATTAAATTCATACACCTTGAGTTCTCTAGAGTCCTCAAAGACAATTTTGAGGATGAGTTTTGTGGATTTTGTTTGTAGAGAGGTAATTACTCCAAACAGGAGTGCTGAGGGAGAGTTTTGAACTCATTTTGTACTCCCATCGCATTATAGAGGAGTGAATTTTAAGTTTCTGAAATATTAAAAAGACTAGAAGTTATAGTTTCCAATTAAATCCATCCCCATCACATTAGGAAGGCCTATTGGTTAGGCATGTGTTTAGTTATTTTATTTGAGACATCACGAATTCTAGGGTGAGCAGCTTAATGATGTCTTCAGTGAATCTTTCCCTTTTCTTTGTTCATCTTCACATTTTGTCATCCTTAAAATATAGGCTTGTTCACATGCTTATTGCCCCAGGGTTGCAAGATTATTCTCCCCACGCAGGTGCTGCTACATTGCCAGGTGCCATGTTTCAGGCATGAAGAACATAGAAAGAGGAAGTAGGAAATGATGACACCTAAGTCAAAAAAGAAAAACTTTCCCAGAACCTTCAGGGTTTGTTTCGTTGGCTGCATACTATTACATTGTGTGGGTACAGCATAACTAACTAGTCCTGGGGATGGATTTTGAGGGGCTGTTTATGGCACCCAGTCTTGGACTAATAGACATTTTGAAGGATGACAGTGACCTATAGCTCTCAGATCCAGTGTTGACTTATTGTTCGTCAAGCCTCCCATGTTTCTAGTTTTGCTTCCCTTGTGGCCCTCATCTGCCAGGCTCAACCTGAGCCTGATCCTTATCTCAGGTCAGAGGGAGGTAAGAGGTGAGTCCCAAGCACCGTGGGGCACAGCATCTACTTGCATTGGCATCCAGACAGGTTCTGGCCTGGCGTCTCAGTTCTGAAACCTATGTCCCCACTTTGCCTTATTTCCTGGGCCTGGCTGCCTGCCTTGGAAACCTACCAGCCCTCAGTCCCTTGAGGACCTGGCCTGCCTAGTTCTTGTCTGCTGCCTCCAGAAAGGGAAATTCTCTTTGAGCTTCTGCCTGGGTTCTGCCCTTGGCTGACAGACTCACTTGATGATGCCTGGTTGCCATGGCTTCAGAGTATTGCCAACTCCCATGACATAGATCCCTGACCTCTCCCTACCCATCTTCCCTCCATCCACTTCCACCACCCCCAGCATGGTGAACAAGGCTATACGTGGTTTAAGAAGTCAGATAGATACTAGATACTCAAAATTCCTAATGAAAAACAACACTCATCTGTCCATCTGCCCCATTCCAATTCTTTGTAAGACTGATCACACTTTTAGCTGTTTCTTCTCACGTTTGCCTCTATAATTTATAATAATTTGCTTACATTACTATTGCTTCAAGTTTTCTTCAATTGTAGATATTGTGTATTGATTTTACACCAAGGAATATGTGGATTTAATGCCTCTCTCCAAATATGCACCCACTTCTCCTTTACCTATTCTCCTAATCATAATGTTTGATTAGATCAACAGTCTCACTTCTTGTCATATAGGAGAGAAATAGGATTGTTTCTTGTTTATGCCACTTTTACTTGGTTATTGGTTATATGCACCCAAGCCCAATATATTGTGTTTCTGTCTTTCTTGTGAACACCCTCCTTTTGGTGGTGTCCCTCTCCCAGCAGCTTCCTGGGAAGCATAGTGACAGCTAATGTTTTGAGAAATGTCTTGATTCTGCCCTTTCATTTGATTGATTGTTTTACAATTGTTAGAAACAATTTCTAACCTCAAATTCTATGCAGATATTTTCTTTTGGCCCAGACAGTATCCCCAGAGGGATGTCCTTCAGTCTGCCACCTGGTTGGTATAAAGCTGGTAGCCAGGGTTGTCAGAGCTGAGTGGAGGAAAAGGAGCCAACAGTTTTACCATTCTCCATGTGGACTTTCCCTGAATTCCCCAATTTCAGGATGATAACCTTATCCTATGAGTGGTAACCCTGAGTCCAGAAGCAACTGGGGATCAGCCACTGTAGAAAATAAATTAATTTTCTGTCTGGGTTTAGAAAACTTGACTGTGCTGGGTTGGGGGTTAGAAATAGAGTTCTAATGGCTTCTTACACACACCTTCAACTCATTCTCCTGTTTTGAGCTTCAGCTGCATTCACTGGCTCTCCTATTTCTGAGCCTACCCAATACTTGCTTCAGTTTGGCTTTCTCTGGTGAGCTGATTCCACTCATCTATATGCCTTGTAACTTTTGAAATTTAGTTGTTCTAATCATCACTTCTGTTCTCCTCATTACTCTACCACTTAATTCTCATTATTCACAGTAATTATGTTCTATAAAGTTGCAGCAAATACTGAATTCGTAAATACTGAATTGTTGCTTCTAGTGGAAACACAGGATTAGATTCTTGTGGGCCCAGGATCAACACATAGCTTTGTGTTATGTATATTTCTTTTTAAAGACACCCTGTTTAATATATATTGTTGATTCGTTAACATTGAGCTCATGGCCAACAGCACTGTCACTCATGCCTGAACAAAGCTTATCTAACATGTATTTTCTTTGCAAGGCACTTAGGAAACTAGACAGCCCTTCAGCTGTGTGCTTGGGGGCCACTTTAGACAGTGAAGTCATCAACAAAAAGCATGAAGGTATGAAAAACAGGACACTAAATAGACCATGAAAAGGATGATGTTTACAGTATGAGATCCAGAACAAAGGCAGAGTGTTGCTTTGTTCAACCTCTGCTGGGAACTTGTGTGTTGGATGACTCAAGTTTTTCACCACTCTGACTGAGCACATTTACAAATAATTGCGGAAAACACGATGAGTATTGATTTGGGGCTACAAAGTTTTACTGAGTAGACAAGTTAGCAAACACAGAATCCATGAGTCATGGGGATCTGCTGTAGTTTTGTATCCTTTTAGGATGGTTTCAGGAGGGATTGAAAGGGAACAAGGAAAGTAACTAAGGATATTAAATCTACCACATATAACTAGAAGTCTCTGTCATCTCAGTCATTTTTTAGAGGATTCACTAATTCCTGCTTATCTCCGATGCCATGTCAGATTTCTTCTAGCTCCTCCAGCTCACTCTGCCTCTTCCATCCTTTTGCATCTCCATTGGGCTCATCCACGTCCATACTCCAAGGCTCTTCAAGTCATCCAGGCCTGCTGCAACAAGCTGGGCCATACCTGATCATGCCACAACATCCTGAAAGTTATGTGTAGGTCTTTCCTATATCCTATAATCAATGATGCACTGGAGCTGGCTTGTACTTGCTTGCAAAAGCAAATTGCTAAATTTTCAGGAATTTTGTGAGCCATTATTAAGCATAACCATTGTTAAAAATTAAATCATTAAATCATAAGGTCAATTAAAAGACAAAAAATAATTTAACTTAAAATTAAATCATAGAAGCTTGTAATCAAATAAATTACATGAACAACAAATGTAATAAATGCTCAAACTCATCACTTACTATTAATTTTACTATATTTACAGTTATCCATGCTCTTGGGACTATTTCTATCTCTTGTGTCTGTATAGTGGAAATACTGTATCACGGTGTGGTACAACACATCTCTAATCAGTCTCCTCACTAGATGTCATATTCAGTGATGTGGCAATGATAGCTTCACATCAACCATGGCAGGAATGTATTTACCATGGAAATCAGCAAATGCTCCAAATCAAGGCTTTTTCTCCCCAGAAAGCCCATTGTTATACCTTCACCAACACAGCACTGACTGAATTAACTATAATTTTGTTGCTGCTGTTAGGGAGTCACTAATTTATATTCTGTCTTCTCTGTCCTTCAAATACCTCAGTAAAAGCTGAAAAAGTGGCAAAAACATTTATATGAAGCAATCTTACTATCATATTCTTATTTATACTGTCACTAGCATTAGCAATAGGAAGGACCCCAGGGGACTGGGAAGTGGTGAAGAAAACAGCAAATCACCCCTGGAGCCTGAGAAATTGACTATTTCAAGGACTCCAGAGCCTCATGGAGCGTGGAATTGAGTGGAAATAGAAATTAACTGACAAAGGCAATGGGGAAGGAATCAGCAGCTAGATCCAAGGATACACATTAGCTCTGTGGATATTTATTTAGCAGAAATAGTAGGGAAAATGAAGTGAGAACTGGTAGAACAGAGTCACAGGAAAAGAATCTGGATCCTTCCTACTGTTGCAGACAACCTGACCCAGATGAGTGAAAGGGTCTTGTAAATGTGAACTTGGAAAAGTGAAGCTTTTATAGTTAACAGATGGGGATACAAAAATTGTCGACGCCTCGTTAAAATCATACTGCCTGGGAAAGTCTTAATATGTGTGAATAACAGAGGATGGACCATTAATATGTTATTTCTCTGACCAGTTAGTAATGTTGTGGAATTAAAGAGTTTTATTTTCTCTGAGCAGTAAGTCTGGGGAAGTTTGCTGAAATAATAATTCCAGGAAAATCCAGTGGGGATAAAAGTCATATTTAAAATTCTTTTGCAGAGACTGGGTGCGGTGGCTCACGCCTGTAATCCTAGCACTTTGGGAGGCCGAGGCGGGCAGATCACTTGAGGTCAGGAGTTCAGGACCAGCCTGGCCAACGTGGCGAAACCCTGTCTCTACTAAAAAATACAAAAATTAGCTGGGCATGGTGGCACGCACCTGTAGTCCCAGCTGCTCGGGGAGGCTGAGGCAGGAGACTTGCTTGAACCCAGGAGACGGAAGTTGCAGTGAGCCAATATCATGCCACTGCACTCCAGCCTGGGCAACAGAGCGAGACTCCATCTCAAAAAATAAAAATAAATAAATAAATAAAATTCTTTTGCAGAATTTCCACTAATTGTAAACTTTTATAAAGTTCAAATTACTGATTTATAATGTAAAGTTAGTGAGTATTTTAGAAGCTTGAATATACAATATTTAACATTAGTGCTTAGAATCCTTTGATTCCAAGTAGCAAAAAGAGCTAACTGCCTGATATATACCTGGAAAGGCAGTTAAGCAGGAAAAAAATCAATGTAGGAGGAAAAACAGAAAATAGTTGTACTGCTGTCCTCCCTGGCTACTATCATTGGTATGAAAAAACTGGGTTAATAGGCTTAATGACAGGCTCGATTTGAGAGACCCTTGGAAAAATAAACTCGTATGTCCTTTATATTTATAAAATAAAATAATACTTCCTCCTATTTATAAACACACTGGTGTGCAGTGGAAGGTACACCTCTGGGCCTACTGTCACGTGGATTCTTAGTTTTGGTCAAACTTCAGTTTTGGGAATCTGTAGTATGTCTTTAAGAGAAGAAGAATTACTGTCAGGTTTGTATATTAAAATTTATTTCATAGAGATGATCCCTACTTAAAGTGTTATCCCTGGAAGTAAACTAAAAAACTTTTATAAAGTTGCTCAAGGGATAAGGCAAAAATGTTTGTCCTGAGTTGTTTGGTATAATCTTCATATAACAGAAATTTTTACAAGTGACAAATGCTGTCAGATTTCTTTTTTCCTTTTAACTGTTATTACTTTGTGTTTAACTTGTTTTTGGTGCTGTTGTTGTTGTACTTGCTTTTTTTCTTCTGTGGTAACATAAAATCATTCTTCTAAATTACTTTGCCTAATCTTAAATATGGGTAAACTTTGGCAAGATGAATGAATTCATTTTTTATTTCAATTGAGATATAATTCATATAACATATTTCACCATTTTAAAGTATACAATTCAGTGGTTTTTAATATATTTACTGTGTTATGCAACCACCACCATTATCAAATTTCAGACTGTTCCCATCACAAAGGGGTATGGTGGTTTACATCTGTAATCCCAGCACTTTGGGAGCTTGAGGTGGGAGGATTTCTTGAGTCCAGGAGTTTGAGACCATCCTAGGCACATAACGAGACCCATCTCTACCAATAATAATAATAATAATAATAAGTTAAAAATTAGCTAGGTGTTGTGTCATGCACCTATAGTTCCAGCTACTCAGGAGGCCAAGGTGGGAGGATCCCTTGAGCCCAGGAGTTGAAGGCTGAAGTGAGCTATGATAGCACCACTGCACTCCACATTCCAGCCTGAGCAGCAGAGCAAGACCGTGTCAAAAAAAAAAAAAAAAGAATATTCCCATCACCCTCAAAAGAAACCTCATACCTATTAGCAGATATGTGTTATTGGATATATGTATACCTAGGAGTGTCATTGCTAGGTCACATGGTAATTCTATGTTTGACGTTCTTAGGAACTGCCAGACTTTTTCCCAATGAATTCATTTCTGTTAGTCACATACCCTTAATTGTTCACTTCTCCTGCAAGTACACATTCTTCTTTGGTTGGTTGTGCCTTTTGTGATGTTCTGGGAGAGACACAAAGAGGAGCTCTGTGATGTGCTGCTTGATGGAGCATGGAAATTCATTGCTTTTTGATTGGTTTTGTCTGTAATTTGTCAGGAAATAATTAAAGGCCCTTTTTACCCATAATTATGGTAATAGATTCATATACGTTTTCCATCCTGCTTTCACTTTGCTAAATGGCTACTTTCTTGTACTCATCTTCTAGATGATGATGATGATGATGATGATTTTGCCACTTGTTAGGTGCTTTCTAGGTTCCAGGGACTGCACTAAAAGCTTAACACACATTATTTCTTTAATCCTCACAATACACTTCTGAGGTGGATATTTTTAATCCCTTTTTCACTTGCCCAAACCAAGGCTGAACTGGGTAAAGAAATTTCACATGGCTGGAGGTTGGCAGAACAGCAGGAAGGTGCGCTAAGTTGGGGTCTCCCACTGCTTGGAAAGATGAGCATATGTCTATTTAAATGGGGTTCATTAGATTTCAGTCTGTGCTGCTGTATTTGAAAACTGAGATCATACCTGAAGCCTCTATCAAATAGAAGGGAAAAAAGAAGGCAGCCTTACACAAATCCAACATGTAGCTTTAGATGCTATATCTCCAAAAAATACATGAGGGAGGAAATGACTGCAAACAGTATGCAGTCACCTTCTAAATTCTGTAGTATTTAAGTCTCATAGCCTTTATAAGTGACACTAGAAAAATTATTTCTTATTTTCACTTTTATATGACTTTTTTTTGAGATAGGGTCTCACTCTGTCACCCAGACTGGAGCGCAGTGGCACCATCGCAGCTCAACATAGCCTTAACTTCCTGGACTCAAGTGATCCTCCTACCTCAGCCTCCTGAGTAGCTGGGACTACAGGCGTGTGCCACCATGGCTGGCTTATTTTTGTATTTTTTGTAGAGACAGGGTTTCACCATGTTGCCCAGGCTGGTCTCAAACTCCTGGCCTCAAGCAATCCGCCCCCTTCGGCCGCCCAAAGTGCTGGAATTACAGGCGCGAGTCACCGTGCCTGGCCTTGTATGACATTTTAATGTTGTCCCTTACACCTGTGCATAATAAATCTAGAAAAATGTAATTTAATGTCATTGGCTTTTAGCACTCCAAGATGAAAAGTTCTTTCCAAGTTTTGTCATGGTTGTGGCTTTTCAAATGCTGAAACGGTTTGGTACCTCAGTGGACCTCCCTTGCTGCACTGGTGCACAGGGAAATCACTGACCTCTTAGGCAACAATGGTTAAAGCCCTAACAGCATTTCCCCAAATGAAAGCATGGCAGCTGGTAGCTGAGTAACAAGCAGCTCTGCTTTATGAAGTATGGGAGTTTTCCTAAAATGCCTGTATATTTTGAAACAATTGTAGGCATTTTGGAAAGGTATATATTAGGCAGGAGCATAAAAAAGCAATTTATGGCTGGACGCGGTGGCACACGCCTGTAATCCTAGCACTTTGGGAGGCCTAGGTGGGCGGATCATGAGGTCAGGAGATTGAGACCATCCTGGCCAACATGGTGAAATCCCGTCTCTACTAAAATACAAAAGATTAGCCAGGCGTGGTGGCACGCATCTGTAGTCCCAGCTACTTGGGAGGCTGAGGCAGGGGAATCACTTGAACTCGGGAGGCAGAGGTTGCAGTGAGCCAAGATCGTGACACTGCACTCCAGCCTGGCGACAGAGCAAGAGTCTGTCTCAAAAAAAAAAAAAGGCAATTCACATGGTAAGAAACAGCAATGACCAATATGTAAATCCAATAGGTAAATAAAATCATTGACCAATTTTGTCAATAATTTTAAAATTATTGACAAAAATAATTGTCATTATTTTTGACAATTTAATTGTCAAAAAATGTAAAATAAAATGAGATATCAATTTTATCTATTATTGAAGAAGTAATATATGTATGTGGTACAAAATTCCCGAATTAAAAATTATTTAAAATGAAAAGTATATTACTCTCCTCTCATGCTATTTTGTTTTCTAGTCACTTCATCTAACTGCTCAAGGGCATCTACCATTACCTGTTTAATGGTTGTCCATGAACATGTATGTGTATACATATACATGCATTCATGTATAGATATGTATGTATGTAGAATATACTGTACACACTCTGTACCTTGCATTCTTACATAACAATTATTATTAGAAACTTTTCCATATCAATACATAGATAGCTGCCATGTTCTTTAGCCACCTGCTCCCTTCGCCACTTTTTTTTTTTTTTTTTTTTTTTTGAGAGGGAGTCTCACTCTGTCGCCCAGGCTGGAGTGCAGTGGCGCGATCTTGGCTCACTGCAAGCTCTGCCTCCCAGGTTCACGCCATTCTCCTGCCTCAGCCTCCTGAGTAGCTGGGACTACAGGCGCCCGCCACCACGCCCAGCTAATGTTTTTGCATTTTTTTAGTAGAGACGGGGTTTCACCATGTTAGCCAGGAAGGTCTCGATCTCCTGACCTCGTGATCCACCCGCCTCGACCTCCCAAAGTGCTGAGATTACAGGCGTGAGCCACCGCGCCCGGCCCACTTTTTTTTTTTTTTTTTTAAGAGAAGGGATCTCTTGTTGTCCAGGCTGGAGTGCAGAGGCTATACACAGGTGTGATCACAGCACACTACAACCTCAAACTCCTGTGCTCAAGCAATCCTCTTGCTTCAGTCTCCTGAGTAGATGAGACTACAGGTGTGTGTCAGCACACCCAGCTCTCTAACATTGTTTCAATGAACATTTTTAAGCATACAGAAATGTTGGGACCTTATTCTTTTTAAGAGTTGCATAGGTCCGTTCCAAGATGGCCAAATAGGAACAGCTCCAGTCTGCAGCTCCCAGCATGATCAACGCAGAAGACGGGTAATTTCTGCATTTCCAACTGAGCCTCCACTCTTGATACCCAGGCAAACAGGGTCTGGAGTGGACCTCCAGCAAACTCCAACAGACCTGCAGCTGAGGGACCTGATTGTTAGAAGGAAAACTAACAAACAAAAAGGAATAGCATCAACATCAACAAAAAGGACATCCACACCAAAACTCCATCTGCAGGTAACCAATATCAGAGACCAAAGGTGGATAAAACCACAAAGGTGGGGAGAAACCAGAACAGAAAAGCTGAAAATTCTGAAAACCACAGCACCTCTTCTCCTCCAAAGGATCGCAGCTCCTCGCCAGCAATGGAACAAAGCTGGACAGAGAATGACTTTGATGAGTTGACAGAAGTAGGCTTCAGAAGGTTGGTAATAAGAAACTTCTCTGAGCTAAAGGAGGATGTTCAAACCCATCGCAAGGAAGCTAAAAACTTTGAAAAAAGATTAGATAATGGCTAACTAGAAAAACAGTGTAGAAAAGACCTTAAATGACCTGATGGAGCTGCAAACCATGGCATGAGAACTATGTGATGCATGCACAAGCTTCAATAGCTGATTCGATCAAGTGGAAGAAAGGGTATCAGTGATTGAAGATCAAATTAATGAAAAAAAGCAAGAAGAGAAGATTAGAGAAGAAAGAGTAAAAAGAAATGAACAAAGCCTCCAAGAAATACGGGACTATGTGAAAAGACCAAATCTACTTCTGATTGTTGTACCTGAAAGTGACAGGGAGAATGGAACCAAGTTGGAAAACACTCTTCAGGATATTATCCAGCAGAGCTTCCCCAATCTAGCAAGGTAGGCCAACATTCAAATTCAGGAAATACAGAGAACGCCACAAAGATACTCTTCGAGAAGAGCAACCCCAAGACACATAATTGTCAGATTCACCAAGGTTGAAATGATGGAAAAAATGTTAAGGGCAGCCAGAGAGAAAGGTCGGGTTACCCACAAAGGGAAGCCCATCAGAGTAACAGTGGATCCCTCGGCAGAAACTCTATGCCCCAGAAGAGAGTGGGGGCCAATATTCAACATTCTTAAAGAAAAGAATTTTCAATCCAGCATTTTATATCCAGCCAAACTAAGCTTCATAAGTGAAGGAGAAATAAAATCCTTTGCAGACAAGCAAATGCT
>NW_016813477.1:258954-260110 GCF_001698545.2 Rhinopithecus bieti
TTGAAACCCTAACATCACAATTAAAAGAACTAGAGAAGCAAGAGCAAACACATTCAAAAGCTAGCAGAAGGCAAGAAATAACTAAGATCAGAGCAGAACTGAAGGAGATAGAGACACAAAATACCCTTCAAAAAATCAGTGAATCCAGGAGCTGGTTTTTTGAAAAGATAACAAAATTGATAGACTGCTAGCAAGACTAATTAAGAAGAAAAGAGAGAAGAATCAAATAGATGCAACAAAAAATGATAAAGGGGATATCACTACCGATCCCACGGAAATAAAAACTACCATCAAAGAATACTATAAACACCTCTACGCAAATAAACTAGAAAATCTAGAAGAAATGGATAAATTCCTGGACACATACACCTTCCCAAGAAGTTGAATCTCTGAATAGACCAATAACAGGCTCTGTAATTGAGGAAATAATCAATAGCCTACCAACCAAAAAAAGTCCAGGACCAGACAGATTCACAGCACAATTCTCCCAGAGGTACAAAGAGGAGCTGGTACCATTCCTTTTGAAACTATTCCAATCAATAGAAAAAGAAGGAACCCTCCTGAACTCATTTTATGAGGCCAGCATCATTCTGATACCAAAGCCTGCTGAGAAACAACAAAAAAAAGAGAATTTTAGACCAATATCCCTTATGAACATCGATGCGAAAATCTTCAATAAAATACTGGCAAACCGAATCCAGCAGCACATCAAAATACTTATCCAGCACAATCAGCTGGGCTTCATCCCTGGGATGCAAGGCTGGTTCAACATATGCAAATCAATAAATGTAATCCAGCATATAAACAGAACCAATGACAAAACCACATAATTATCTCAATAGATGCAGAAAAGGCCTTTGACAAAATTCAACAGCTCTTCATGCTAAAAACTCTCAATAAACTAGATATTGATGGGGCGCACCTCAAAATAATAAGAGCTGTTTATAACAAACCCACAGTCAATATCATACTGAATAGTCAAAAACTGGAAGCATTCCCTTTGAAAACTGAGACAAGACTGTGATGCCCTCTCTCACCACTCCTATTCAACATAGTATTGGAAGTTCTGGCCAGGGCAATCAGGCAAGAGAAAGAAATAAAAGGTATTCAAACAGGAAGAGAAGAAGTCAAATTGTCCCTGTTTGCACATGACATG
>NW_016813477.1:261615-271495 GCF_001698545.2 Rhinopithecus bieti
AAATTCTGGGTTGAAAATTCTTTTCTTTAAGAATGTTGAATATTGGCCCCCACTCTCTTCTGTCTTGGAGAGTTTCTGCTGAGAGATCTGCTGTTAGTCTAATGGGCTTCCCTTTGTAGGTAACCCGAACTTTCTCTCTGGCTGCCCTTAACATTTTTTCCTTCATTTCAACTTTGGTGAATCTGACAATTATGTGTCTTGGAGTTGCTCTTCTCGAGGAGTATCTTTGTGGCATTCTCTGTATTTCCTGAATTTGAATGTTGGCCTGCATTACTAGGTTGGGGAAGTTCTCCTGGATGATATCCTGAAGAGTGTTTTCCAACTTGGTTCCATTTTCCCCGTCACTTTCAGGCACACCAATCAGAGATAGATTTGGTCTTTTCACATAATCCCATATTTGTTGGAGGCTTTGTTCATGTCTTTTTCCTCTTTTTTCTCTAGACTTCTCTTCTTGCTTCGTTTCATTCATTTGATCTTCAATCATTGATACTCTTTCTTCCAGTTGATCGAGTCGGTCACTGAAGCTTGTGCATTTGTCACGTAGTTCTCGTGTTATGGTTTTCATCTCTCTCAGTTCTTTTAATGACTTCTCTTTTAATAACATTGGTTATTCTAGTTATCCATTCTTCCATTCTTTTTTCAAGATTTTTAGTTTCTTTGCGCTGGTTATGTAGTTCCTCCTTTAGCTCTGAGAAGTTTGATCGACTGAAGCCTTCTCTTCTCAACTCGTCAAAGTCATTCTCCATCCAGCTTTGATCCATTGCTGGCGATGAGCTGCGTTCCTTTGGAAGGGGAGATGCACTCTGATTTTTTGAATTTCCAGCTTTTCTGCCCTGCTTTTTCCCCATCTTTGTGGTTATATCTGCCTTTGGTCTTTGATGTCTGTGACGAACTGATGGGGTTTTGGTGTGGTTTTCCTTTCTGTTTGTTAGTTTTCCTTCTAACAGTCAGGACGCTCAGCTGTAGGTCTGTTGGAGATTGCTTCAGGTCCATTCCAGACCCTGTTTGCCTGGGTATCAGCAGCGGAGGCTGCAGAAGATAGAATATTGCTGAACAGTGAGTGCTGCTGTCTGATTCTTGCTCTGGAAGCTTCCTCTCAGGGGTGTACCCCACCATGTGAGGTGTGAGGTGTCGGTCTGCACCTAGTAGGAGATGTCTCCCAGTTAGGCTACTCAGGGGTCAGGGACCCACTTGAGCAGGCAGTTTGTCCATTCTCAGATCTCAACCTCCATGCTGGGAGATCCACTGCTCTCTTCAAAGCTGTCAGACAGGGTCATTTACCTCTGCCGAGGTTTCTTCTGCTCTTTGTTGAGCTATGCCCTGTCCCCAGAGATGGAGTCTTCAGAGACAGGCAGTCCCCCTTGAATTGCGGTGGGCTCCACCCAGTTTGAGCTTCCCGGTGTCTTTGTTTACCTACTTAAGCCTCAGCAATGGCCTGCGCCCCTCCCCCAGCCTGGCTGCTGCCTTGCAGTTAGATCTCAGACTGCTGTGCTAGTAACCAGGGAGGCTTCGTGGGCATGAGACCCTCCTGTCCAGGTGTGGGATATAATCTCCTGGTGTGCCATTTGCTAAGACCCTTGGTAAAGTGCAGTATTAGGGTGTGAGTTACCTGATTTTCCAGGTGTTGTGTGTCTCAGTTTCCCTTGGCTAGGAAAAGGTATTCCTTTCCCCCTTTTGCTTCCCAGGTGAGGCGATGGCTGCCCTGCTTCAGCTCTCGCTGGTCGGGCTGCACCGGCTGACCAGCACCGATTGTCCGGTACTCCCCAGTGAGATGAACCTGGTACCTCAGTTGAAAATGCAGAAATCACCCATCTTCTGTGTCACTTGTGCTGGGAGCTGGAGGCTGAAGCTGCTGCCATTCGGCCTTCTTGCTCTGGGATCTTCTTATTTTTCTTTAAAATTACCAAATCTTAATTAGTAAGAATTATCCTAATGGTTTATATTTAACATTCAAATATTTAAGACAGGCACACTGGCTCATGCCTGCAATACCACCACTTTGGGAGGCCAAGGCAGGAGGTTTGCTTGAACTCAGGAGTTCAAGAGCAGCCTGGGCTACATAGTGAGACCCTGTCTTTACAAAAAATTTAAAAATTAGCCAGGTGTGGTAGTGCACACCTGTGGTCCCAGCTAATTGGGAGGTTAAGGCAGGAAGATTGCTTGATCTCAGGAGATCAAGGCTGCAGTGAGCCATGATCACACCACTGCACTCCAGCCTGGACAACAGAGCAAGAGCCTGTCTCAAAAAAAAAAAAGTATTTAACATTGTTATTAGTAGAATCTATGGATGTTGCATTTTTGTTGCTTCCAAGAATGTGGCTTTTGTGATAAGACTTTATCTTAAGAAGGTCTGGAAGTGAAAATCAGAGCACATTTCCCAAAATGTCTTTTCTAGTTAGCCACATTCCAGACAAGTGCTAATATGCATTTTACATTTTTCAGTGCAGAGGAGAAAGATACATATAGTGTAATGCAGTGGGAATCTTGATCTCTGTGTTGCTTCAGGGCTCCTGGTCCTTCTTTTCCAGCCCGCAGGCTCCAAAGGACCATCTGACTGATTAATTGGCATTTATGACTCTTTAGCAGGCACTAAAGTTGATCCACTTGCTAAGCTGCTTAAAATCTGTAAACAGTAAGTTTCAAATTTTTGTTTAAGCTGTGAAAATTTCGTTTAAATAAAGCCTTAGTCAGTAACCTTATATATAAAACAGACAAACGTGATAGGGACAGGCTAGGTGATCGGCCCTGAAGCCTGGTACATGTTTATCTCTCTCCTGCTCCCTTGCTCTACTCACTCCTAAGGAGGAGTTTGAAAGCACTACCCCTAGGAGAACCCCCAAAACAACCAATATTCATGATAAAACCACCTTGAAGAGTTGTCTACATTCTTGGTTATCAACCTTTAGCTCTAACTGGGACCCTGGAGAACTTGGGAAACACTTCAAGAGTTTCTCATTCAGTAGGTCTGGGTTTGGACCTGAGAGCTCATATTTCTAACCAGTTCCCAGGTCATGCTGATGATGCTGCTGGTCTCACGACCACGTTTTGAGAACCTCAGCCCTAGGTCTATTCTGTGGAGCATTTGTTTCACACTCAATGGGCCAGTGAGGATAATTCATTTTCAGCTAAAGATTGGGCTAAGAATTTAACAAGTTTCCTTTAAAGTTTGTAGTGTTTAATATAATACAGTACCTGTTGTATCTCCAAGAAAAGGATCTAGTATTTGATCATAGAACATCTTTCCCTTCCCTCTTTTTTCTTTTGAAAATAGAACAAACATGGAAATTAGTATCGTGTGTAGGCCAGAGATAGAATTCAGAAAAACTGAGACACGGCAAAACTGTATCTGTTAAGTTTATTTTTGTTGCTCCAGAAGTTTGCCTTCCTCTATCTCAGACCAAAGGTACAACTTGTACTTTGAGAAACCAACTAATTAAAGTGTTTGAAGTGAGATGAGGAACCTTATCTGTCCAGGTCATATGAAAGATATCTGCCTTTCAGATGATTTGAAGTTGTTTCCTGGGGTTATATTAGAAGACTGTGTTAATATATCTCCCTTTGCTTTTCCTCTGTTCCCTTCCTCTAACTAGGCCTCTTGATGAGGTTGAAAGAAGTTAGGAGACCTAAATTCTAGTCCTAGATTTGGTACTAACTCACCAGTAACTTAGTGTCTGGGCTAAGTTTTCATTTCAAGATTCCTACTCTTAAAAATGAGGGAGTTTGGGATGGGTGTGGTGGCTCACGCCTGTAATCCTAGCATGTTGGGAGGCCAAGGCGGGTGGATCACGAAGTCAGAAGATCAAGACCATCCTGGGTAACACAGTGAAACCCTGTCTCTACTAAAAATACAAAAAATTACCCAGGCGTGGTGGCAGGCGCCTGTAGTACCAGCTACTCGGGAGGCTGAGGCAGGAGAATGGCACGAACCTGGGAGGCGGAGCTTGCAGTGAGCCAAGATCCTGCCACTGCACTCCAGCCTGGGCAACAGAGCAAGACTCTGTCTCAAAAAAAAAAAAAAAAAAAAAAAAAAAAAAAGGGCGTTTTGTAAGTGGGAGTTGAACAATGCAAACACATAGACACAGAGAGGGGAACAACACACACAGGGGCTCCTGGAGTGGGAGAGTTGCGAGGGGAGGGAGAGCATAAGGACAAATAGCTAATGTATTCAGGGCTTAAAATTTAGGTGACGGGTTGATAGGTGCAGCAAACCCCCATGGAACACGTATACCTATGTAACAAACTTGCGCATTCTGCACGTGTATTCCAGGATTCAAAGCAAAATAAAAATTAAAAAAAAAAAAAAAAATGAGGGCGTTTAACCAAATGAATGCAGAGATAACTTGCAAGTCTAAAATTCTTTAACCTGCAGGTGATGTTTGGTGGTGTGAGTACAGGAGCAGTACTGTGGAGCCTGCTGTAGGGGAGGCACTGGCTCACCACTTGCTCGGATATTATCCTGAATAGAAAATGGTCCCAGTTTTTGCAGATGTGGTTGTACAGACTGATAGAGGTTCAGTAACAAAGTCATATATCTAGAATATAGCAAAGGTAGGATTTCACACTATCTGAGCATAAAGAATGCTTTCCACTCTGCCTAATGCCATAATACACTTAACACCCAGTTTCTCTTTAAACTGTTTTCATTTTTTAATATTTCCTTTGGGTCCTTTGAGATCAGGTAGATTTTGGACTAAATCTCAGCTCAGCTGCTTTATGGCTGGCAAGTTACTCAACCTGCAGGATCTTTAGTCTCCTTATCTACAAAAAAGGAATAATAATAACCTCTTTGTATGTTTATTAAGAGGATTATGTCAAGTGCTGAGCACAAAGTATGTGCTCAATAAATAATAATTATTTTAACTTACTCTAGAGTTATAAGCACTGTAGATAACAATGTTTTTCTGCCTTTTTGTCTTAAGCAGTTTATTATAAGCACTTATGTTGCCCAGGATTTCCATATTTATATTTAGGGGCTGCATCTGTTCTCACTAAGTATATAAATAGTTATTTACTTATCTATTCTGCTACAATTGATATTGAGCCAGATGAGCCAGGCTCAAGGGGTGTAGAACCTGTAAGGCAGGCGTAAGGATGGCACTTGCTCCCATCTTTGAAATCTCTTCTTGGAGATCCACGCAAACCTCACTGAGGTTCGCTGCATGCAGGACTTCTGCTTGAACCTGCTGGTAGGTTATCAGTGACTCTAAATTCTCTTTGCAAGATGCATGTAACTTTAAAGCCTCAAACTTAAACATGATCTTTTACTTCTTAATTTGTTCCTCATTTGCTTTTCTATAAGCAAAAAGTATTTTTCAAATATTATTCTGAATGAATAGCCAGCTATATTTAGATCAATTTGAAAAAAAAAGGATGGCTTAATTATACTTTCACTAGTGAGTATAGATGTAGACTACAAATAGGATTTTAGAGAACTCTTTTATTGCTGATTCAGAGGAGAGGGCAGAGGACCAGGACAGTTTCAGCTGGAGGAGAATCTGCATTATATTTATATGGGCAGGAGTTAATTATATGCCAACAGAAATGTGGCTGATTTGGGTCATTTTAGATAACTCTCTAATGGGACTAGAATTATTATTCTATGGCATAAGTGAATTTGTGACTGCCTTAATTTTTTATTAAAATCACAGATCTCATCCAAGACAATCTTAAGCTAGCAACATTTTTCCTTCAGCTGGAAGGAAATAAAATGGTGTAAAGCTGGATTCTAAAATGTAAATTGCAGAGAAGAAGATCTGTTTGTAATTAACTTAGAAAGTGTTGTTTGTGTTTAACTTCACCATAATTTCTCAGGATGAACAAATTGCACATTCAATAATGCAGGCAAGAAGTAAGGCTTTTAATAAGTGTAAATGTTCTTTCTCAGTTGTTATTTCTAAGATGAACCTGTGAACTTTTAATTTATATGTTGGTTGGATATAATTAGCCCTTGAATTGTCTAGCTTTTGAGACATAATTATTTAGAAGGAGGATGGAGTAGAGAGAGCATTTTGATTTTCTGATCATCAGGAGAAAAATGATGCTCTGCATTGAAAATCTTAAGAGTGATGCTCAAAAGGAAAATGTAGTCATGTAAACATATGTTAAATACTTGGAATAATATTAATAAGTATTTTTATATGACAAAACTGCACCTTTTTTTTCTTTTCTTTTCTTTTCTTTTCGTTTTTTTTTTGAGATAGGGTCTCGCTCATCACCCAGGCTGGAGTGCAGTGGTGCTATCATGGTTCACTGCAGCCTCGCATTCCTGAGCTCAAAGGATCTTCCCACCTTAGCCTTCTAAGTAGCTAGGACTACAGGCACATGCCACCATGCCTGGTTAATTTTTAAAAAGAAAATTTGTAGAGATCGGGGTTGGGGAGCAGGCATCTTGCTATGTTGCCCAGGCTAGTCTCGAACTCCTGGCGTCAAGAAATCCTCCTGCCTCTGCCTCCCAAAGTACTGGGATTACAGGCATAAGCCACCACACCTGGCCCACAGCATATTTTATCTGTTTTTTCCTACCAAATCACCTTGCCTGGCAGATTTTAATACTTTTTTATCTTTACAAAATTTGGAGAGTGAAAAGAATTCAAATTCTCTCCAACTACTGGGTAATTAAATCCTGCTTAAATATCTTATATATTGATGCTCTTATTACAGAAGTCACCTGCAGAAGATTAACTGATACATTTTGGACAACTGAAGTGAACTACTATCAAGGCCAAATGTAAATTGCAAGATGCTAAAATATCTTGAGAGGATAATAACTGGAATAACCTGTAAGCTGAACCACTGTGAGGAGGCATTTGGTTTTCTTCTTGGCAGGGCACTGGATGCCAAAGCTAACTAAGTTATTTGGCTTATCTTTCTCTAACATTGCTGTTTAGATATCAGGATTCTGACTGCCACTGTAGAGCTGGAATGTAGCTTTTTAAAAAATGCCTTAAACATACATATGAATAAAAATTCAAATATGTTCAAAAAGGTTAATGGCAGAGTAAGTTTCTGTCCCATCTCTGTCCTCTGGACATGGTCCTCTTTTTAGAGTCAGTCCCTGGTAACAGCCCCTTAGGTCTCCTTCCAGAGGTACTTTGTGCACACCAAGTCCTGCAGATACATATTTTACTACTACTTTTGTATGTATCATTGTATGACATGCACTGATTTGCACCTGCCTTTTTTTTAACTTGATTGATTTTGGATATTGTGCCACCATTACACAGAGCTGCTTTGTTATTTTGAAAGATTGTTTAGTATTCATTGCATTGTATAGATGGACCATAATTTATTTACCAGACCTCTATCTGTGGATATTTAGATGATTTCCAATCTTTTGCTAATATAAATAGTGCTGCATTGAATAACTCTGTTCAGTCATCAACATATCTCTAGGATACATTTCTAGAAATAGAATTGCTGAACCAAAAGAAAAGCAAGTACAATTTTTATTTTGACAAAGACTGCCAAACTGCAGTGCATGTTGCAGCAGGCTGTGAGAGTGAGGTTTGTTTTTATACCCTAGACCTGACCTTTGTCACTGGTAGGCATTTTTTCTGAACTTGGCCACAGTGTTACATTGTTGACGTTCTGTCTGTGACCAGGACTCTTTTCCCACAATCCTGGCCATTGTACTCTTTTACAGCCATTTGAGGGCATTGCTTTTAGGAAAACAGACTTATTTCTCTGTGTTTCCTCATAGATGAGGGAAATAAGGGAAGTGTTGATGTTTCAGAGCTGTGAATTTTGGCAGTGCAAAGAAACATTAGAGAGGTTTCCTTGACGTCAAAATTATAGGAGGGGATCTTCTCACCCTCAAATAAAGAAACAAACTGGGCCGGGCGCAGTGGCTCATGCCTGTAATCCCAGCCCTTTGGGAGTTTGAGGCAGGCAGATCACCTGAGGTCAGGATTCGAGACCAGCCTGGCCAATGTGGTGAAACCCCGTCTCTACTAAAAATACAAAAATTAGCTGGGTGTGGTGGCGCATGCCTGTAATTCCAGCTACTCAGGAGGCCGAGGCAGGAGAATCACTTGAATCTGGGAGGCAGAGTTGCGGTGAGCTGAGATCACACCAGTGCACTCCAGCCTGGGCGACAACAGCGAAACTCTGTCTCAAAGAAAAGAAAAAAAGAAACAAACTGAAGTTTTGACATTTTTAAAACCAAAGTATTGGTGGTGTTATGTAACTATCACTTTACCACTGAGCCGCTCTACTAACCGGACCTCACATTCTCACCCCTGGGTCTGGCTCCCTGATGGCAATCCCGCTGGGGGCTTACAGCTCCCTCTCTCTGCTGCTTCCTTTCCTCCTTCATTTCCCACCTTCCTCTTCTCTCCTTGTCCAAACAGCTTATTACTCCGGCTGGAATTTTACCACCTCTTTCTCCGCCACTGTTGTAACACTACAGGTCCAGGCCAAACCAGAAGAAGCTCCTTCCTTGTGATGAATACTTTATAATCTGTGATATGATTTGTACTACAGATTTGTGAAACATAAAGGGCCCCTTTTGTTCAATTATGTAGAACCCCTAGTTCACAGTACTCATTTAAATATGTGATGTGGTTAGTTGAAGGATTTTTTTTTATTCTGAGATTTAACTTTAACTTAGGTATATTTTAAATATAAAACTTTGATGGCATTACTATGAGTTGTTTAATAGACTTAAATGTTCTTACAGTGTGCACTTACTTTCCTTGGAATGGTATGTCAAAGTAAACAATGATGGCAAGCTCCCATGGCTAATACTGGCATTGTTGCTGTTCTGTGCCATTCCTTCCCACATTGGTCTCTAATCTACAAGGTACGGGATAGTTTTAGCCATATTCATGACATCTGGAACAGTGCTACTCAGAGTGGGCCACAGACTAGTCTTTTCTTGCCAATCTGCAGCTAGGTAAGTACAGGATGCTGCCAAATTGCTATAAAAGTCTTTGAACACTGAAAGCATAAAAGTATTCAAATTTTTTGAGAGTGCAGCGGGGCGGGCGAAGGAAGGCAGGGGGGAAGGGACAGTCGGTCGCAGACCGCGCTGGGTTGCCGCCGCCGCCGCTGCCGCCATCGTGCCAGCCCCTCGGGTCTCCGTGAGGCCGGGTGACGCTCCAGAATGGGAGACAAGCCAATTTGGGAGCAGATTGGATCCAGCTTCATTCAACATTACTACCAGTTATTTGATAATGATAGAACCCAACTAGGCGCAATTTACATTGATGCGTCATGCCTTACGTGGGAAGGACAACAGTTCCAGGGGAAAGCTGCCATTGTGGAGAAGTTGTCTAGCCTTCCGTTCCAGAAAATCCAGCACAGCATCACCGCACAGGACCATCAGCCCACTCCAGATAGCTGCATCATCAGCATGGTTGTGGGCCAGCTTAAGGCGGATGAAGACCCCATCATGGGGTTCCACCAGATGTTCCTATTAAAGAACATCAACGATGCTTGGGTTTGCACCAATGACATGTTCAGGCTTGCCCTGCACAACTTCGGCTGACCTCCTCTCAACTAGGCACTCATGCTGTTTCCTCCTCCCTCCTCTTCCCAATACTATTCCCACTCCTCCAGATGCTCCAAATATCATGCACAAATGAGCAGGGCCGCGGCGGGAGTGGGCGCAGTGCGCTGCTGCCACCGAGGTGTTGTGCATGATGTTTGGACGCTAGACTAGTTGCATCTGATGGGAGAAATTTGTGTTGTACCAGCGCATGCCTTGGAAAGACTTAAGTAATGCAAAAGGTTGTCCTTTTTTTTTTTTAATCTACTGACAAGTTGCTCTAGTAACCCAAAGAAGTGAAGGAGAAAGCAGCTGCCTCACCGCCCAGACATTGATTTGTTCAGATGTTTCAATGCCTCATGATACAATAAAACCACAAAAATTTTCTTAACA
>NW_016813477.1:272755-291879 GCF_001698545.2 Rhinopithecus bieti
ACCATCAGCCCACTCCAGATAGCTGCATCATCAGCATGGTTGTGGGCCAGCTTAAGGCGGATGAAGACCCCATCATGGGGTTCCACCAGATGTTCCTATTAAAGAACATCAACGATGCTTGGGTTTGCACCAATGACATGTTCAGGCTTGCCCTGCACAACTTCGGCTGACCTCCTCTCAACTAGGCACTCATGCTGTTTCCTCCTCCCTCCTCTTCCCAATACTATTCCCACTCCTCCAGATGCTCCAAATATCATGCACAAATGAGCAGGGCCGCGGCGGGAGTGGGCGCAGTGCGCTGCTGCCACCGAGGTGTTGTGCATGATGTTTGGACGCTAGACTAGTTGCATCTGATGGGAGAAATTTGTGTTGTACCAGCGCATGCCTTGGAAAGACTTAAGTAATGCAAAAGGTTGTCCTTTTTTTTTTTAATCTACTGACAAGTTGCTCTAGTAACCCAAAGAAGTGAAGGAGAAAGCAGCTGCCTCACCGCCCAGACATTGATTTGTTCAGATGTTTCAATGCCTCATGATACAATAAAACCACAAAATTTTCTTAACAGTTAAAAAAAAAAAAAAAGTATTCAAATTTTTTATAGCTATTTGGCAGCATTGAATCTAATATTAAAAACTGACCTGTCTCTACAATAAATTTTTAAACAAATTATCTGGGTGTGAAGACTGAGGCAGAAGGATCACTTGAGCCCTACAGTTCGAGGCTGCAGTGAACTATGATCGCACCACTGCCCTCCAGCCTGGGGGATATCTTCATGTAATACTTAAGGATGTGAGACACAATGACAACATTTCTTGCCTGAGGCTGCTGCCTATACTGGATTAAATCTCCTCCTTCTCCTTTCTGTAATCAGACTACAAGCCCTCATTTGCTTCTTATGCTATAATATTTTGATTAGGATCTGAGAGAATGAGTAGAATAGGAGAGAAAATTATACATGAAAAAAATTGCATTTTTTAACCCTTAAAAAAAGTGTAAAGTAGCATTTCATCCATATTATTTTTGCATTTATGCCATTTTCTAAAACTAAAGTAGTTTGGAAGATATTTAGGAGAATTTTATTGCAGTTACTTTGAAATTAAAAAAAAAATCCTCCATGTGCTGAGTGTTTTAAAAATTTTTTGGTAGGTCAGGTGCAGTGCCTCACACCTGTATTCCCACCTCTTTGGGAGGCTGAGAGGATCACTTGAGGCCAGGAGTTCAAGAACAGCCTGGCTAACATAGCAAGACCCCATCTTTACACAGAATTTAAAAAATTAGCTGAATATGTTGGTGAGCCCCCATAATCCTACCTACTTGGGAGGCTGAGGCAGGAGGATCGCTTGAGAAGTTTGAGATTACAGTGAACTATGATCGTACCACTGCATTCCAACCTGGGTGACAGAGGAAGACCCTGTCTCAAAAAAATAGTAATAATAAGTTTAAAAATAAGTAAAATTTTAAAATACAAAATAAAGTTTTAACTTTTAGAGGAGAATATATATATATAAATAAGAAAACCTGGGGAAATTTGCACATGTCACAGTGTCAGCCTCAGGGAAAGGTTTGGGTTTCTCTCCAGGCCAAGATAAGACCCAAGGAGCCAAAATAAACATTGAGAACATCTATTCTCAGTATGAATGCAACAGTCCCTAACTGTGTGAGCAGAGTCGGGAGGTTCAGAGGTCAGACATACAGGTTCAAATGATGTGGGAAGCAAGAAATATTGAGAAGGCTGCTAAATGAGAAAGACAATGAGACCAAGGGACAGAGGATTGAAAAGGCTGGTAGCAGACTCTGTGGATGGGCCACTTCAATTTAAAGAGCCAGGGGTCAAGTACACCTTTGGAGCCTAGCCTAAAACATTGCTTAGACTTGGTTATTCTATTGAGTAGTACTTAATGAAAAATTTAGATTTATCTTCTACCTTTACTCCTTTTCTACAATGGAAAAAATAAACATAATTGTAAGTTTATCGTTCACAGTACACTGTGAATCTTTTATATATTAAATACATGTTGTAATATACATCTTTTTACCCTGGTGAAAAAAATTGGGTGCAATTGTCTTTTTACAATAATGGTGTTATGTGTGTAATTTTCCCATAAAAAGTGTGACCTAGGCCGGGCGCGGTGGCTCACGCCTGTAATCCCAGCACTTTGGGAGGACGAGGTGGGCGGTTCATGAGGTCAGGAGATCGAGACCATCTGGGCTAACACAGTGAAACTCCGTCTCTACTAAAAATACAAAAAATTAGCCGGGCGTGGTGGCGGGCGCCTGTGGTCCCAGCTGCTCCGGAGGCTGAGGCAGGAGAATGGCGTGAACCCGGGAGGCGGAGCTTGCAGTGAGCCGAGATTGCCCCACTGCACTCCAGCCTGGGCGACAGAGCNAAAAAAAGCGTGACCTAAAATGATCTGAAAGAATAACTTTATTCTGGAAGTATTATTCAAATACACTTAGAAATAAATTTTTTAAAAGGGGTTCACTTCCCAAATACTTTTATTGCCCCAAAACCTATGTATTAGGTCTTTTCCAAGTATTCCCTCTTTCTATATCTTTCAGACATGACTACCTTACATAGCGTTTGGATCTGGGGTACATTGCTTAGCTTTAGTGGGATTTTTGGAAGGACATTGATACATTAAGAGCCACTTATTCATTTGTCATACTGACCATTATTGCTAGAATATTCAATTAGTAAGGATTTACTGAGTGCTCGCTGTAAAATTCTACATCTGTCACTGAGATTAACAAAAAGGTGCTCTTTGTTCATTCATTCATCTACCAAGCTGTTTAAGTACCTGCTGTGTACCAAATATGGTGCCAGGAACTTGGGACAGATTTCCTTTTACAAGGCACTGATAGACCCTGTAAAATGAAAATAAGATCTGCTATTGTGAGAATTAAATGAAAAAATATATCTAAAATACTTTGTATAGCCACTGAATGAGTATTTTTCCCCAAGAATGGCAGAGACTGCTTTTGAGAAGCTTTTACAAATCATTGTGAAGATAGGCTGAGTCTTGATTAATACCAAGTGTTAATTTACTGATTTAAAGAAATAATCCAAGGGGGAAATACATTAAAGTATTTTCTGTCACTGCAGTGTCAACAGGAAACATCAAATTAAGAGAGGACCAAAACAGACCAGGTGCGGTGACTGACGCCTGTAATCCCAGCACTTTGGGAGGCCGAGGCAGGCGGATGACCTGAGGTCAAGAGTTTGAGACCAGCCTGGCCATTATGGTGAAACCCTGTCTCTACTAAAAATACAAAAATTAGCAGGGCATAGTGGCAGGTGCCTGTAATTCCAGCTACTAGGGAGGCTGAGGCCGGAGAATCACTTGAACCTGGGAGGCACTCCAGCCTGGGCGACAGAGTAAGACCATCTCAAAAATATAAATAAATAAAATAAAATAAAATAAAGGAGAGGGCAAAAACAATAAAGAGTGAGAATATTAGGAACCAGTCACAAGTAAAAGAACTATAGAATTAAAAGTTGTAAAAAAAAAAAAACATGTAAATATAATACTTGTTTGCAGATGCTGTCTTCTTGAATGCTGGCTTTTAGTCATTCTTGACATTTCACCTGGAAAGGGGAAACTATCATGTCAGTGACTAATCTTAGCTATTCATTATTTCTGTGACTTCTTAGGAAGTTCAGGCCAAACACCAGAAGGAATTAGTATTGCAGTAACTCAAATCTAAGAAGGCAAAGCTGGTGCTTTCTCTAGGAAACATACTTACCCTTCTGCTTGCCCCAGAAGTCCTATAAATCTTTCAACCAAAATGTTTTCATAAGGGGGTGGTGATTTGGACATGAATTTGAATCTGATTTCCTTAATCAAAAAGTGAATATTTTTTATATGTTCCACAAGTAGAAATGAATCCAAAATTAGAAAATCAGCTGCAAAATACTAACAAATTTATAAAATAATAGGATTTTTATGTTCTGAGGAAAAAAAAGCTTCTAGTTTTATATTCCTTATTTACTTAGAATAATAACTGACATTTTTAACAATCTCCTTCCTTAACTGATACTATTGCCTGAAGCTATTTGAAGATATTGTAGACTATTTTATTTTTTCCGATGTTAGAACTTTCTGTGATGAGCAAAACATATTCTATACTTGTGCTGTCCAGTGTGGCTCCTGAGCATCTGAAATGTGGCTGTTGATCTGGTACAACTGAAGAACTGAATTTTTAATTATATTTCATTTTAATTAATTTAAATGTAAACTTAAACAGCTATCTGTGACTAGTGGCTGCCATACTGAACAGTACAGTTCAAGACTACAAATACTAATTCACAGGGTTAAAATAGATTTCAAAATAAATTGAAATACGTTTCAAAATAGACAATATTGAGGAAGTTGCTTATTGGAAATCCTAGTTTTACAAAAAGTTTACACAGGTATATTGCGTGATGCTGAGTTTTGGGATACAATTGAACCCGTCACCCAGATAGTGAACATAGTACCCAATAATTTTTGAACCTTTGATCCCCTTCCTCCCTCTCCCATGTAGTAGCTCCCAAGTGTCTATTGTTGCCATCTTTATGTCCATGTGTACCCAATGTTTAGCTCCCACTTATAATTGAGAACATGTAGTATTTGGTTTTCTGTTCTTGCGTTAATTCACTTAGGTTAATGGCCTCTGGCTACATTCATGTTGCTGCGAAGGACATGATTTCATTCTGTTTTATGGCTGCATGGTATTCCATGGTGTATATGTACATTTTCTTTATCCAATCCATCACTGATGAGTACCTAGGTTGATTCTATGTCTTTGCTATTGTGAATAGTACTGTGATTAGCATACAAGTACACGTGTCTTTTTGGTAAAATGATTTCTATTCCTTTGGGTATATACCCAGTAATAGGATTGCTGGGTCGAATAGTTCCATGTTTAGTTCTTTGAGAAATCTCCAAACTGCTTTCCACAGTGTCTGAACTAATTTACATTCCCACCAACAGTGCACAAGCATTCCCCTTTCTCCACAGCTTCACTGACAAATGTTATTTTTTGACTTTTTAATAATAACCATTCTGACTAATGTGAGATGATACCTCACTGTGGTTTTGGTTTGCATTTCTCTGATGATTAGTGATGTTGATCATTTTCCATGTTTTTTTGGCCACTTGCATGTCTTCTTTTGAGAAGTGTCTGTTCATGTCCTTTGCCCACTATGTAATGAAGTTATTTGTTTTTTGCTTACTGATTTAAGCTCCTTAAATGGATTTTAGACCATTGGTGGATGCATAGTTTGTGAATATTTTCTCCCATTCTGTAGGCTCTCTATTTACTCAGTTGATAGTTCATTTTGCTGTGCAGCAGCTCTTTTGTTTAATTAGGTCCGATTTGTCAAATTTTATTTTTGTTGCAATTGCTTTTGAGGACTTAATCATATATTCTTTTCCAAGGCCAATGTGCAGAACGGTATTTCCTAGGTTTTCTACTAGGATTTGTATAGTTTTGGGCCTTAAGTCTTTAATCCATCTTGAGTTAATTTTTGCATATGGTGATAAGTGAGGGGCCAATTTTATTCTACTTATAGCTAGCCAGTTATCTCAACACCATTTATTGAACAGGGAGTCCTTTCTCCATTAAAAAAGCTTATATTTCAATATTCCATTAGGCTTGACATTTCAAAAAGAAACTTTATAATATAAATTAGGTGACTTAAAATGTTTATTCTTTCCTTCAATCTTGATTTTTGTTTTGTCTTTCCTATTTTTCTGTATTTTTTTCAATTTGGTAACCACAACCAAAAGCATTTTTTCAGATATGGGAATTAGACCAATAGTTTCATCATTTCTAGCAGAATGTTTTATTAGAAACACAGAGTGACAGAGACAGAGAATGAATGCATGGGCTCAACTTTATGCCAGTGTAGGATGTTAATTACTTTGGCAGACTTGGTGAGTGCTTTAAGACAGTGGAAGGAGCCAAGATGAATTCAGTTAATTCTTTCAGATGCATATCATAGGGCATTTTGTTTGTTTAGGTAATGTTGGAATTGATTTTCCCTTTCCTTCATGGCTCTTCATGTTATTATCACATGTATTTCCAGACTACAGCTGACTTTTTTTAAATTAAAAACTGAATTTTAAAAGGAGCTGAGGTGCATTTATCCATAGTAGTGTCTCTCTGGTTTCCCTTTTTAACATTAAAACTCCATTTTAAATTGTAGAATATAATTATTATGCCCCTAAAGAAAGTTATCTGTTGATTCACTGAAGACTATATCTGCCAGGTTGCCTTCTTCTTTTGTAAAATTTCAATTAAGCAGAATATTTGGAATCATGGGCTTCTGGATGATCAAAAGCAAATGAAAAAATTACTATTCATTTATTATTTGTTTACCAAGTACCTATTATATGTCAGGTATCATTCTTGGTATTAGGAATGCAACAGTGAAGAAAATAGACAAAATTCTCCATCCTTGCGGAGCTTAAATTCCAGAGGAATCCTTTTGTTTTCTTACTTCTATAGAGGATTTTTTCAAAATAATCTATTTTATTTTATCTTGCAAGTACATAAATGACCACAATATGGTTTGTCACCCAGGGTGGAGTGCAGAGGCACGATCTCAACTCACTGCAGCCTCCGCCTCCCATGTTCAAGCGAGTCCACTGCCTCAGCCTCCCGAGTAGCTGGGGTTGCAGGTGTGTGTCACCACATCTGACTTTTTTTTTTTTTGTATTATTGGTAGAGATGAGGTTTCACCATGTTGGCCAGGCGGGTCTCGAATTCTGGCCTCAAATGATCTGCCCACCTTGGGCTCCCAAAGTGCTGCGATTATAGGCATGAGCCACTGCGCCTGGCCCGGTTTTTTTTTGTTGTTGTTGGTTGGTTTTTGAGACAGAGTCTCATTCTTTCGCCCAGGTTGGAGTGCAATGGCACAATGATGGCTCACTGCAGCTTCCACCTCCCGGGCTCAAATGATCCTCTCACCTCAGCCTCCCAAGTAGCCGGGACTACAGGCCTGTGACACCATACCCAGCTAATTTTTGTATTTTTTGTGGAGATGGGGTCTTGCTATGTTGCCCAGGCAGGTGTCAAACTTCTGAGCCCAAGCAATCCTCCTGCCTCGGCCTCCCAAAGTGCTGGGATAACAGGCCTGAGCCACTGCACCCAGCCTTGTTTGTTTTTGATCACTAAGACTCCTGAGTGTCCTGAAAACCCTCATTCCTTAGGATTGTTGGTATAGAACAGAAGTTCTCTGAACTACTTAGGAAGCCTTTTAACAAATACTTAACAAACTCCTCTCCCATTTCCCAGTCCCTCACCCCCACCATTCTGATTTAGTTGCATGGGCCGTGGGGCATAAGCATCAAAATGTTTTAATTAATCACCCCAGGCAATTATGATGAGTTGAGCATCATAATTAATATCTATTTATATAGAAAGTTTAGATTACTGACTTGAAGGGTATGGAGCCCAGCATACGTAAACCACAAAGTATCTGAGACAGGTCTCAATCAATTTAGAAGTTTATTTTGCAAAGGTTAAGGGTGCATGGATTTTGAAGGCTTCAGTATTTAAAGGGGAACAGCAGCCTGGGGGGAAAGAGGGAGGGTATGGTCACCTTACTGAATCCATATATTGCAAGAGAAAAGGAGCAGGTAGAGGAATAGTCAATTATGTATATACCTGATGCTCAGTAAATCGGCACTTTAAGATAAGGTGAACATAGAGTAGCTATCTGTGGAGATATTTAACTTTTTATCTGTAGCTATCTGCTTAGGATCAAAAGGAAAGGCAGCTTCTTGCATGACTCTGCTTTCAGCTTAACTTTTTTTTCTTTTGGCTTACTGAAATTAGGGTCCCAAGTTTTTATTTTCCTTTCATACATATATACTAGAAGATATTTAAAAACTGAATGATATCAACTTGTTTTGTTTTAATTTGTGATTACAAACTCAAGTGTGCAAAAAGTACAGGAGAAATGGCATTAAAGTTTTTCATGATTTAGGATCTCTTTTCACCTCTTTGACCTCAAGTCTAACATTATATTTACCCACATATTCATTTATTTGTTATGCATATATTTAGCACTTACTGTATACCAGATATAAGAGACTCAAAGATAGCGAACAAAGAATGAAGTTTGTCCTCTAGGAATTTACAGCCTAGTACAGATATGCAAGCTTTTTCTGTGAAGGGTCATATAGTATTTATTTTTGGTTTTGTGGGTCATATGGTCTCTGTTACAATGATTCAACTCTGCTATTATAGCAAAAAAGTAGTCATAGACATTACATAGATAAATGGGCATGCTGTGTTCCAATAAACTAGATTTACAGAAACAGGAAATGATCTGGATTTGGCTGCAGGTGTTACTTGCCAACCTCTGGTTTACTAGAAGTGAGATAAAATAACTCAGTCATTACTATAGAGTGGGGTAAGTGATCGAAGCTTGTGCAAGTACTTTGATAAGAAAATGAAGGGCTATCAAATTAGACTGGGAGTTATGTGAGATACAGAATATTTCTGAAGGAGATGCTGTTCAAGTGACTTATGAAACATGCACTGGAGTTTGAAGAAAGGGAAAGAGAAGGATGTTCTGAGCAGAGGGACAAATATGTGCAAAGCATACGCATGTAAAATAACAGTGCCTCTTATAGAAACTAAAAGAAATTTGGGGGCTGGAATGAAGGCTACCTACTTCAGCAAGAAGATGAGACTAGAGAGGCAGACCCAGCTATATTCTGATGGGCCTTGGCTATGAAGTGAGAAACTTAGGTATGAAGCTAAAAGTCTTGTAAGGAGCAAATAACGGATTTTAAGCAGGAAAGAGTAACAGATAGAATTTGTTGGCTGCCCATTGGAAAGAGTGAGACCAGTTAGGAGACCAATGCAATAAACTAGGTGGAAAGTGATGAGAGAGGTCGGGATGATCAGGATGGAATGGATGTGAGAGCTATTTAGACAATAAAAGCTCTAGTTCTTGGTGACTGAGTATGGGGATAACCAAGAAGGAAACATCCTAGATAACTTCTAGATTTCCAGCATGGGTGACTGGAAGGTGTAATTTATGTAGATAGATGGAGAAAATTTGGGAAAGGGTACAAGATGATGAATTAAGCACAGTACTTTGAGTTCAAGATAAATATATGACAATCAATTGTATCTACCCAGTAGAAAGTGGATTGCTACTTCATTGAAGGTAGAGATTTGGTAGTCAGCCATACATAGTGGTAGGTTAAAGCCACAGATTTAGATTAGATTATCTGCAGAGAGTTTATAGAGTGAAAAAACAGAGGGCCAAGGATATGACTCTAAGATAGCATGTATTTAAGGATAAGAATTCTGATATGGAGCTTTCTTACAGAGATGGGAGAAACCAGAAGACAGAGTTTAACAGACTGAAGGAAGAGTTTCAAGAAGGCAGCAGTCAGCATTAAGCACTGAAGAGAAAGCAAGAAATGTGTCTTTGGGATTATGTGTTATGAATGTCTTTGCAGAAAAGAAAATGAGGACATAGGGACTACTCTCTATGTAGGAAATTAGACCTACCCTCTCTAGAAACATAGCCAAAGCATGAGCAGCTCAGACACTGCTGGTGGGACTATAAATTTGATGTTTCTCGAAGGACGTTCAGAAAACTGTATTGAGAGATTGGACCTTTTAACAATAAGTAATTCCACTCCTAGAAAATCATACCAGGTTTAAAATAATCAGATGCTCTCTAGTCTGTAAGGATGAACAAAAGTTCCAAAATGACATTTTGGATCATCTAATTTGATTAACTCCAAGGGTCATGTCCTATAAATGCTTATTGATATGAATGACATTATTTTAAACATTTTCCCCTCCAACTATAGGCTCAGACCAAACTTGTTTTGAAACAGCTTTATATATATGTTAGATTTTTAAATTAAGAGACATTTTAAATATTGAAAGTTAGAGTATGTAATTAACACATACGTAGCATACCCAGATTGCAGAGAAGTTATTATATTTGTCCACAGCTTTTAAAAACAACATTACAAATGCATGTCAAGCCCCCTTTGTGCCTTTCCCTAATCCTGTTCTTCTCCCTTTCTCACCTCTTTATAGTTGAGATTTATGCTTCTTGACCTTGTTTTTATTACTTGCCTATGTGTAAATCTATACCAGTTTATAGCATTGTTTTATATATTTTTAAACTTTAGATTAATACTGTCATATTGTTTATGTTCTTCTTCAACTTTATGTCTTTACTCACTACTGGTTTTGAGATTTTTTTATGATGATACATTGTAGATGCATTTCTTTCAAACCTCCATTCTATTGTATTTCATTTTGTGATGCCACTTCAATTTATATATGTGTGTATTTTCTGTTGATAGGCATCTGGACTAGTTATTTAACATCTCTGTTCCTCAATTTCCTCACTTATAAAGTGGAGATAATAATGGTACCAACCTCATGGGGTGGTGGTGAGCATTCAATTAATTAATATATATAAAGCACTAGCTCAAGCCCTGGCATACAATAAACATTCAGTGTGTATTAGCTATTATTATAAATATGACTATTAATATTATTGTTAACCTCTTCCCAATTCTTTGCTGTTACAGATTTTGTGCATGTCTCCTCTATTTATGCATAAATTTCTTGAGCACATGTAACTAAAATTTGAATTTCTGGTTGAAGGGTATGCTTGAATCTATTTTTTTTTTTAGATGTTGCTGAAGTCCTCTCTTAAAGAGGTGGTATCAGCTTTTCTTCCACCGATACCATGTGAAAGTTTCTGTTTCCTTGTCAGCACTTGGTATTGTAAGACTAACGTTTTTGGCAATCCATCACATATTATAATGGCATCCAATTTCTAAAATTTACGTTTTCCTTATGCTTAGTGAGGTTAGGAATCTTTTTATATCTTCATTGGCCATTCAGGTTTTCTTTTCTGTTGACTGTTCACATCATTTGCCCATTTTCTTACTTTTCTTTATTTTAAAGACGGAGTCTCACTTTGTTGCCCAGGCTGGAGTGCAGTTGCTATTCACAGGCAATTGTAACTCACTGTGGCCTTGAACTCCTGGCCTCAAGGCATCCTCCCTTCTCATTCTCCCAAGTAGCTGGGATTACAGGCACATGCCACAATGCCTAGCATTGCCCATTTTTCTATTGGGTTGTTATCTTTTCCTTATTGCATTGTGGAATTCTTTATCTAAATACAATCTTTGTCATATCTCAAATTACATTACTAATCTATTTGGTTTTTTAAAATTTGAAAACATTACTTTAATAAAAACTATTCACGCATATGGGAAACAACAAAATAAAATGGTACAGAAGAGTTTGTGACAAAACACAACCCTCCTGCCCTACCTCCCTCTCCACACCCATGCCCACTCCCCAGAGGCACAGAATTGGTACCGTTTGTGCTTCTAGTTCTCCTGATCATTTCTTCCATAACATGGAAAAATATGCTAATACTTCTGTATCCTGATTACCAGCTTTTTTTTTTTTCCAGAGACAAGGTCTCGCTGTGTCATCTAGGCTGAAGTGCAGTAGTACAATCATAGCTCACTGCAGCCTCCAAACTCCTGGACTCAAGTGACCTTCCTGCCTTAGCCATCCAAGTAGCTGGGACTTCAGGTGTGCATCACCATGCCTGGCTAATTTTTTCAATTTTTTTTGGTAAAGATTGATGTCTCGGTTTGTTGCCCAAGCTAGTTTCGAATTCCTAGCTTCAAGTGATCCTCCTGCCTTGGCCTTCAAAAGTGCCGGGATTACAGGCATGAGCCACTATGCCTGACCCTGATTACCAACTTTGGACAATATCTCTTTTTCCATGCTAGGAAAAGGAAGCACAGCCACTTCTCATTCTCACAATTCATCACACTGGCTGGTTATAAACCTAGAACCTTCAGTGTTTCAGTACCACCCAGCAGCTCCCCTGCTGCATATTCTAGGCAAGGGTTTCTAGTGCCTGTATCATCCGTCATCATGCTCCCATCTCTTTTGTGTCTCTCTGAAATTTGTTGAAATTTCCTATATTTAATAACCTCTTCTCCTTTTTTCTTAAATATGGTTTTGTTTGCTTATATGCTTATTGTTTTGTACTTCACCCTAATTATTTCATAAGAAGCAATAACGAAAGAAAGGCAAATGCATTTATTCCGTTCAACAGCTGTACACAGAAATTACCAGCTATAGCCCAGCCATCTGTTACTTTTTATGACCTAATTGTAATTTTTCACACTTTGAATATCTGTAGAACTGAAATTAGAGACTTCTAAATTACATTTTTGTGTGACTCAAATTAGCTGTTATTATTTATAATAGTATATATTTATATTATTATTTATACTGTTATTTATATGATTATTATTATTTATAATAATAGCTAATACACACTGAAATAAGTTTTAGATGTTTTGCAGTCTTTTATGAGCAACTATTTCTGGACTACCTACTAGGTCCGGGGGTCTCTGTTAGTTGAGAATTTTGAACAAAAGCATGTAACCTATTACTTAAACTGCCTCTGTATAGCCCTCATTCCAACGGGGTTTGGGATTTATTATCATTGTGGAGAAGAATAGTGTTTTTCTCTGCCCCTGAGCCTGAGAGACCAAAGCTTATCTTTCCCATTATACATCCCCAAGGTTAGGCTGTGAATTTACTTGAATGACAAATAGTTTTATTGAATTTTCACTTCATACTCAATTTCTTTATAAGTTAAAGGAAGAATAGCCAAGAGAGAGAAAAAAAGACTTTTATATATAGAAAATAATAGCTGTGCATTGTGAAACCATGCAGTTTTGAGTGAGAAGCATCAATCTTCTGAAATGACTGAAGTCATTTTAGTTCTGCTGTCTGGTGATTGGTGTTAGACTCTAAGAGCTAAATATTGCCTGACTTGGCCAGTTCCTCTGATACAAACTGAGGTCTGTTTCCTTCTCATGTTATGATGATATCATCTGAAGATAAGATATATATGCATGAATATGAATATGAAACACCTTTTAAATCACTTGTAACAGTAATGACTTAGAGGAAAAAATGTTCAGTACAATTTTGTGTAATTCACCAGATATTCACTGTGGTTATTGCTAGGTAAAGGGATTGCATGTAATCTGTATTTTCTTCCTGCTTGTCTACATTTTCTACAATGAATGTGTGTTTTCTGAAATAATATACAAAAGTTTTATTTTTTTTTTTTTCAAGGCAGGACACTTACATGATGTTGTTGCTACTGAGATAGTTCTATGCTGGACTAACTTAGTTTTGGACAGTCTCAATTTAGTATCTCTTCCTCTGAAAAACTTTCCTTGCCTAGGGCAGAGAAATGTCCTGCTGTTCTGTCACTAAGGCTACGGGGTTATTAGTGTTTTTTGGAGGCCATTGGTCATTCATACTTACTGAGCATCCCGTGTGCCGCATTCTGTGGGAAAATACAAAGACAGGTATATGTGTGAAAATATCCAAAGTGAGGACCCTCTTTAAAAGAAAGATCATTTTCAACTTCTGAGAGTTTATGTATCAATCCATCAAAACAAATGTGATGGGGTCTGCTGTGCATGGGGTGGTGTGCTAGGTGCTGCACACATCTCAAAGGGGATTGATGTGGCACCAATACTGGCTGCCAGGAGCTCATGGTCATATTGGGAAGATAAGGATTGAATATGTGAAAACAATTTTTAAAAAGAGAGAGAGAAAGAAATCAAAGTACGATCCAAAAGCTGTCACAAAACTGTAAATAATCACCAAATGACTGGTGCAGGTACTAAATGTTATCAGAAGGAAGAGACCACCATGGGCCTGAGCAGACTACCAGGACTGCATGGAAGTGGAAGGTACTGAGTTGAAATTGGAAGCTAGAAGGCATCTTTAGGCCTGTGTGTTCAGAATCCTAGAATTTTATTTCTGCCATGTTCTTTGGTCAAAGCCAGTCTCAAGGCCAGCCCAGATTCAAGGGCAGGGAAATAGCCTCCACCTATTGATGGGAGGAATGGCAAAGGCATGCTATAAAGAGGTATAGTCACATGGAACTGTATGTCATTGAAGGCCATTTGTAACAACATGGCAAGGTGGCTTATGGAAATACCGTGTAATTCAAGTTCTCCAGACTTAGCTCTTGATATAAAGGAGAGCTTTTATAATTTTCTTCCTCTGCTGTAACTTTGTTTTCTCATCTTGTTGATAACAAAATGTAACTTTATATTCTCATTCATATGTAACATAGAAGGATAACACATATATAGATGAATGTAATTTTCTGGTTTGATATAAAAGCGTTGTTACTTCATGACCTTTAATAATCAAGCTGCTAATGTTAGTTCTGTCCCTAATTGTTTTCTCATGCCAAAATGTACCTGTTATTAACCTCCAAGATGCTAGATGATAGCATGGAAAGGGTAAGAGCTCTAGAATCAGACCAGTTTGGTTTAGATTCCAGGCTGTGCCACATATTGTCTCTGTGACTCTTTCAGCTGTCATATCGTAATCTGTAAAATGGGGACATGTTAGTCTATTCTTGTGTAGCTGTAAAGAAATACCTGAGGCTGGGTAATTTATAAGAAAAAAATGTTTATTTTGGCTCACTGTTCTGCAAGCTGTATAGGAAGTGTGATGTTGGCATCTGCTTCTGGTGAAGGCCTCAAGAAGCTTCCAATCATGGCGGAAGGCAAAGGGGAACCAGCATGTCACATAGCAAGAGAGGGAACAAGGTCGGGGAGGAGGTGTCAGGCCTCTTTAAACAACCAGCTGATGTGTGAACTAACAGGGAGAGAACTCACTCATCATCAAGTAGATGGTGCTAAATCATTGATGAGGGATTAACCCCCATGACCCAAACACTTCCTACCAGGCCCACCTCCAACATTGTAGATTACATTTCAACATGGAATTTGGAGAGGATGAACATCCAAACCATATCAGGGGATAATTGTAATTCCCCTGCAGGCTTGTTAGTTATTATTGTTAATTTTGTATTTCTATACTAAAAGAATTTAGCTTGAATTTAGTTTTGAAAAACTAGTACTTCTATTTAAAACTTACAATTTGACTTAATTTGGCAGAGTGCAATGTATTTTGGCTTTGATCTTTTATATCAGCCTCTCAACAGCCTACACGTTTAAAATTAAAATTCAGTGTTACACATTCTATTCTGAGTTGGTATTTCTAGACCACAGTTACTTCTTTGCAGCTGTTCCTTGTAGAATGTGGCTTCTCAAGCCTGGACAGAGCTGAGTTTCTCACCAGGGTGCCCAATATATGTAAGTGGGCTGCCAGCAGGGAGGAAGGGTGGGCCTCTGTGGACAGATTGTACCACTTAGTGAGGTAGTCAGTTCCGTTCAGTATTCTTTTCCCCTGAGCAGATCACAATTCATTATTAAAGCCCTAATCATGCAACTGGGGTATTATGAAAGATCTATGATCAACAATTATAAAACAATCATAATAATGGCTACTGTTTATTGAGTACTTAGTATATGCCAGAAACTATGTTAAGTGCTTTCTATGTATTATCTCATTTATTTTCAGAGCAACCCTATGAGGTAGGTACCACTACTATCCCCATTTTAAAACCTACAATGACATATCAATTTATGAAAGTAGTATAATACACTGTGAAAATGAAAATACACAGACAGGAAAATGAATACACCATATTTTTCCAATCAGAGAATATTAATGTTAACATTACATGAACTTCTGGAATTTAGAAAACCTCTTTATTTCTTGCTAAGCCTAAATTTAAGGCTATTTTCTAAATATCTAAGAAAGAAATTCTTATTTTAGAAAGTATAATCTGAACCCTGAACTCAGAGTAAAAGCAGGATCCTTTCTTTCTGTTTGTATTCCTACTTTAGCAATCCTAATCATCTCTAACTCTTGGATGAATCTGGCTGAATATCAGGTAGGTCTTATACAGAGAAGGGCAAAAAGATAAGCATATGAAAACATTACTTTAAAACCAAACAAACATTTTTACAGTGTATTGATTAGCTACTGATGGGAGAAAAATCACAAAATCTGAGCTTAAGAATGAACTTTAATTTGCATGAACAATAAGAACTTACTCTTGATCACACATTTTGGGGTCAGCTGGAATGACTTTTCTTAAGCTATGAGTCTTCAGGTAGACTGGGGTGGCTTATTTTGAGGCCCAGGCTAGATACAGGGGTAATGGCTACCATGTATGTTTTTCTCATAATGATGACTAAAGCAAAAGGGGACAAGCTCAACAGTATAGGCACTTGTCCAGTAATATCCGAAGGGCCAAAGCAAGTTAGATGTGAAGCCTGATGTTAAGGGATGGGAAAGGACACACCTACCATGAATGTCCTTGGCCCTGAGACCAAGGCAAGGATATACATGTATAACACTGCTGTGTCATAATGAAAGGTTAGGACTAATATTAATAATTTAACCTACCACACCCACTTCCATGTATATATTTATTCCTATCCTCATCCATCTACTTTACAAATATATGTGTGTATATATATGTATGTGTATATGTGTGTGTGTGTATACACAGATGCAGAGGCATATATATATATATGATATACATATGGACACAGACACACATGTACACAGAAGATAAAACATGTAGCTATGTGTAAAAGTTCTTTATAAAACATGAAAATGGGATAGCATATGGAAGCAGGGTGATGAGTCTGTTACATTTATTGAAAAACACCATAAAGAGCAAGTATAAAAGCATTTTGGGGACAAGACTAACCTAAATTTGATGATAACTCGGACCCTGGAAACTTGGGGAAGGGGACAAGGGCAAAGGTAGGAGAGGGGCGTGCCGGGCACAGAATTAGGGGTAAGGAGGAGTGAATGAGAAGATATTAAAAATGCCCACAATTTTGTGAGCCTAGGGAATTTGAGAGAGACCATAGAGACATTGACCGGGAAACAGAATTTGTGAAGGGTGACTTGAAGAGTGGTCTTAGCATGGTTAAGTCAGCAAACATCAAACTGGTTATGTTCTCCAGATAACTGAACTTTGGTAGTATGTTGAGACAGGCGCACTAATTAGCTTTGTTTGTGACCATGAACAAATTTCTAATGTATCTTCCAGCACTTAAATTCTACAGTCCTTTGACCTTTGTTGAGACCTGCAGTTGGAGGAATATGAACAAAATAGTTGCTAAAGGAGGTTAGGTAGAGAGAAAAGAATAAGACTTGTATGTCAGGGATCAAACTGATGTCCTCCACATAAATGTTCTTGATCAGCATAGGGTTATTGTTCTTGTTATTCTTTTTGAAATTTTTTTTTATTTTTCTTTTTTAACATTGGAGACTCTATAGGCTGTATACACTTCTCTAGTCCAGCCACAGACCCCACCAAGCCCTCTTATCTTAGATCTACCCACTTCACACATTCACATTAAATCTAGTCCTGGAAGACACTGAGATTTTCATCCCTGCCCTTAGTCTTAGGGCTTACTGATTGCTTGTGGGAAGGTGGAAAACACTCAAAAGCAGGAAAAACCAAAGGTAGCTAAGCATTGAACCATGAAAGTCAAGATTAAATGATGTTTTAAACAAGTACTAAAGTTACCAGATTGGTCCAGAAAGCTGAAAATCAAGCTTGTTAAAATCTCTGTTGGTTCTTTTATAACTTGACTAGATTTTGGACTCTGCCAAGAATAGAAATAATGTCTGTTATACGTTCTGAAGCTTTATCTTACAGTGAGATTACAATGCTACACTCTTCAGGTGTAAAGAAAGAACTTTACAATCCTCAATTTCAAAACAAAGAAAGGGAGAGAAGGGTGTGGAAACAGGAAGAAAAAGAGAACAAAGGATTAAAAGTTGCCTCACCATTCCAAATAATAGAGTTTTTGTTTAGAATAACCCAGATGAAACATGTTTTCTTTCATACACTTACCACTTACCACTTTTCTAGAAGCAATGAGAAAGTTGAAAATACATCTAGTATGTGAATAAGAAATACTTTTTTTTTTGAGATGGAGTCTCACTCTGTCACCCAGGCTGGAGTGCAGTGGCGCGATCTCGGCTCACTGCAAGCTCCGCCTCCCGGGTTCACGCCATTCTCCTGCCTCAGCCTCCCGAGTAGCTGGAACTACAGGCACCTGCTACCTCGCCCGGCTCATTTTTTTGTATTTTTAGTAGAGACGGGGTTTCACTGTGTTAGCCAGGATGGTCTCGATCTCCTGACCTTGTGATCTGCCAGCCTCGGCCTCCCAACGTGCTGGGATTACAGGCATGAGCCACCATGCCTGGCTCGAGAAATACCTTTTTTCTCTTTTTTTCATTAACCAGTTTTTCTAGCTTAAATGTCACTCATAACACATTTTCTTCTATTCAACCCCTTCTGCAGAAATGACTTGCTAATGGTTTGTCGCCAGTTGAATATGGAAGAGTCTGTGGCTGAGATCATGACCCAGTTGGGAGCAGATGAAAATGGGAAGATTTCCTTTCAGGATTTCACAAGATGCCGCATGCAGCTCGTTCGAGAAATTAGGAAGGAGGAAGTAGATCTTTCTGCAAAGTCAGACAACTCCTGTACAAAGAAGCTGAGGGATAGAATTGCTTCCTGGCCCACGAGCAGTGACAACAGTTTGGGTAGGTATAACCAGGTGGCAGTTTTATGGCACTCCACTGGCCTTGCCTGTGATCTCTCTAAATGAGAGTAGCCTCCCCAACCTGGGGCCAGCTCATACTGAGGCTGTCTTCCTGGCCACACTTTCCCTGGGGGAGTGCTCGCTGTTTCCCCCAGTTCTGTCTGATGGCTTCACACTTCCCGGCTCACTGCTTTCTTTATTTTGCTTTTTCCATTTCCCAAGTTTAATAATGCATTCAAGTAGCTATTATGGAAGAAGGGCAAATGCATAAGACAGTAACTGCATCAGCAGACCTCAGAAACTCTTTGGGGAAGAAGTTTCAAGGTTACATGCAGAGGCTTTTAAAAGCAATTTTTTAAATTTAATGTTAAAATTGTTTTCTATAAAGATAGTTTTTCTGTTCATAAGTTTATATTTGTTACTGGTGCAAGATAAGCAGTCACAAAGAAAGTTCTTAATACTGTTGATAATTATTGAAATTGGGTGATGGGAACATGGGGTTTCTTGTATTTATTTTTGAATACTCAGTTATACATATTTTTTAGTATATTCGAGATTTTACATAATAAAAGTTAAAAGGAAAGA
>NW_016813477.1:295424-311978 GCF_001698545.2 Rhinopithecus bieti
AAAAAAAAAAAAAAAAGAAACTGGTTTGAAAGAATTGCTGCACACATCTAATTGGTTTGACTAGCTTGGAAGACTGTCCTGACCAGAGAAAGAATTGAAAAACAATACCCTTTCATCCTTTTAGATAACCTTATACCCTTGGGAAAAGAAGTGGTAACTGACAGGAGGTGATTCATAAAATGTGTCCTGAACTGAGGAAGTGCTAGTGGCTATGAAACCTCCTACCACTTTCTCCTGGTAGTTAAGAGTTCAGAGTCAGACTATTTGAGAATCCTGTTTCGTCGCTTACTGTCTACATGACACTAGACAAATTAGTTAACCTCTCTGTGTCTCAGTTTCCGCAAGTGTAAAATCGGGGCACTTATTGTTATTTGGGGGAATAAAGGAGTTAATATATGTGTAAAGTCCATAAAGCAATGCCCAGCATGTAATCAGTAAATGCATGTTAAACTAATATTGTTATTATTATTACCACCCAGTTTTAAGTCCTGGGGATTTGGAAAACAACTCCCTATTCAGTCTAATGTAAATCAAATACACCTAAAAATTGACACTAATTACACCGGGCACCATGGCTTACACCTTTAATCCCAGCACTTTAGGAGGCTGAGGCGGGAGGATCACTTGAGGTCAAGAGTTTGAAACTAGCCTGGGCAACATACAAAAAACTTAAAAGTTAGCCAGGTGCAGTGATGCATGCCTGTTGTCCTAGCTACTTACAAGGCTGATATGGAGGGGTTACTTGAGCCCAAGAGTTAGAGGTTGCAGTGAGCTATGATTACACCACTGCACTCCAGCCTGGGTCATAGAGCAAGACCCTATATCCAAAAAAAAAAAGACAGTAACTAAACAAACATATAGATATATATATTCAATTAGTCCTACTCTTTTCTATACTATTAATCTCTCCTCTCCTTCTGACTCTATTTAGGTAAACTCCAGGATCTCCCTTCTGGGAGTAGAGGGAAGCCCTCTCTTGACTTTGTGTTCCCCTTAGTACTGCCCTATTTCTCTGACCCTTCCTTCAGTGTACTCTTACCATCTTCAGTCCTCACCACTCCGCTGGCCCTACTCTTGCTGCCTCCATGTTGGCCAATCCAAAGATTCCTTTTCTGCCTACATCTAAATCTTTGGAATCTGACCCAGCTGACCACTCCTTCATGCTAGCTATACTTTATTCTCTTCGACTTCTTGACACCATGTTCTCCTGTTTACCGTTTTAGCTTGCCTTTCTCAGCCTATACTACTTCCAAATTTTGAGGTGCCTTGGGGTTACATTCTGTCCTTAGATGATTTCATGTGGTCCCATGTGTTTGTTTGTTTGTTTATTTATTTATTTATTTATTTGAGTCAGGATCTCACTCTGTCACCCAGGCTGGAGGTCAGTGGTGCAATCATGGCTCACTACAGCCTCAACCTCCTGGGCTCAAGTGATCCTCCTGCCTCAGTCTCCCAAGTAGCTGGAGCTACAGGCATACGCCACCAGGCCCAGCTAATATTTTGTATCTTTTTGTGGAGATGGAGTTTCGCTGTGTTGTCCAGGACGGTCTCAACTCTTGGACTCAAGCCATCTTCCTGCCTCAGCCTCCCAAAGTGCTGAGATCACAGGCAAGCGCCACCATGCCGAGCTTGGTCCTATGGTTTTAAATACTAGTTTTGTACCAGTAACTCCCAAATATAATTACATATATATATATCCCCGCCCTTTCCTGTGATCTCCAGAATCAGGTTAAATTGACATGTATTCCTAGATATCTTACAGACTTCCACCCTTAACGCAGTGAAAAAGAACTTCTGATTCTGTCCCCTACTTTTTCTCCCAGGCTTATTAGTCTCCCAGGTAACCTTTACCTAGGAAATATCTGCATTTAGTAAATATCTACATCTAGGAAATATTTCTGTGCATCTGTTTGCTCAAGCTGGCAAGTCCCACTGTCTCACATGCCAAAGTATAGCCAGAATCTGCCCACTTCCTTTACTCTCCTGCTATCACGTATCCAAATCACCATCATATCTTGCCTTGCCTACTAAAATAACCTTTAACTGGCCTGCCTGAGCCCTCCCTTGGCTCCTGACATTTTATTTTCTACCCTGTAGTCAGAATTATCTTTTAAAGTTATAAAATCATGCTTAGTTCAATCCCATGTCTAAAACATTCTGTGGCTTCCGAATTATCTTAAAGTCCAAATTCCTTACTACAGTGTAGTGCATACCACCCACTCTGAATTGATCTCATCTTGCTCCCCTGACTTAGCATGTTTACCACAGTCACAGTGGCCTTCCTGCTTTTCCTCTCATTTAGCAAACTCAGCCAGTCTCCTGGCCTTTACCAAGCACATAACCAGGCTTAAATATTTCCTCTTCAGAGAGGCCTTTCCAAGCTCAAGCAGCCTCTCCTCCTTTCCTCATTCACATGCCCTTACTGCTTCATACCACTTACCCTTATCTGACATGAGTTATGTACCTACTTGAATATTTACTTATCTATCTTTCCCCATACAAATAAATTGCCACCAGAGTACTAATGATCTTGATTGTCATGTTTACTGCTATACTCCAGCACTTAGAACCGTGCCTGGCACAGGGAAGATGCTCAGTGCATGTTTGTTGAATGAATGAATTAATGAATGAATGAGCAACGCACTGTCATGCTTCTTTAGGGACACAGGGAAGTGGAGTGCACAGTTTCAGACACTAAATAACTTATAATGTCATTGTAGAGGCATAAGCACATGACAAATTAAGTGGCAATAAGCTTTAAAGTAGAGTTAACAAAACTTTGGAAGCCATTGAATAGTACAGAAGATATGGTCTGCTCTATAAGAGGAGCTAAGAAATACTGTGAACAGGAGTTTCAGGAAATGGTTACCTGTGACTGTAGGACGGAGAGAAGTAGAAAGAATGTTGTGCTGTTGTGAGAAAAGCCTAAGAAAAACTTAGGTTTAATAGTTAAGTGCCAGAAAAAGTTTATTGTCAGCCTTGACATTTCACAGCACATCTACAACAGGGAGATGAGTTGGCAGAAAAAGAAGACTTGTCAAAACATTACATGCTCAACTTGGAAGAGGAATTTCGGTAGATTCATTTCTCCCAAGTGTTTTCTGCAGAACACTGATTTAAAGAGATGGTTATAAATATTATGTGAAGAAAGAATTTCTTTGTTAAGTACATGTGAAAACTTTGGGTTAAACTAGATTATAGTTTTCTTTACTGCAAGACATCTCGGAGCCTTTAATATGCTATTGTTTCTTGAGATTCTCCAGAAGAATAAAATATAAGCATTTTCCACACTTAATTAACTATACACTTTCACTCACAAAGCTTCTCTTAGGCCATGCATTCTCTGCTCAAAAGTTCTTTGGGTGAAAATTAAGGCACCTGAACAACCAGGTCATAACAGATTTTTATACTGGCTTTAAGCCATCCCAGAAACAACATTTTAAAATTTTTATGTGTTTTAGCCTTCAGCTATACAATTTAATATTTATAGCTATAATAATATAAATGTTTTAAAATTACTAATATTTATTAGCATGAGACAATTTGCTAGGCACTTTACTTGTATTATAATGCTAGAAAGATAGATCCCAATTTCACCACTGAGTTGCCATGGAACTTAGGCTACGTTCCTGATTATTCTGAGCTTTAAGTTTTTTATCTCTAAAGATAGAACAGTAACACAAACATTATAGGGAAGTTGGAAAGATTTAGTGAGATATTACATGTAAAGTTCCTACACAGAGCTTATATCACAGTAAGTTTTCAATATATAATAGTGTTGTTATCATTATCATCTCTAATCCTTGCAGCTACTTTCCTCATCTAGAATAGAATCCTCCTTCTATACAGAAGGAAACTGAGGCTGTAAGCCACAGAGCAAGTAAGGAGTAGAGAACACTCAGTCTATTGAAAGAGATGATTGAGTCTCTTGCAACTTTAACTTAGAAAACTGACGTGATGAGCATAGTGCAAACTGAAAATAACACTGCCATCCAGAGGCCACTCCCAGAAATGACAGACATATGGTCCTCAGGGTCTTGAGGCAGGGTCTGAGGGTAATTTGTGTTAGTGAAAGCCCATATCGTTGGCAGCAAAGTGATGCATACATTATATCAGAATGGTTGTGAGGTATTCTATATGCTACTTAATTTTCCAATGAAAAACAAATAATCGGGTTCATTATAATTACTCGTAGATTTCATTTTGAAAAGTGTGCTTTTCTTTGTGATTGGGAAGTTAAAAAAGAAATTCTAGCATTAGATATTTACATAGGTTTGCAATTCCCACAGAGCCTTTATTTAAACATGCCCTTTTAAATAAATAGTTTTTCTTTTTTACTTTAGCCAAGCTATAAACCTTACACATGGATTCCATGTACTTGTGTCAAACATGTGAATTATATGAAAGAGGCAGTGCTTCAGGCTGATGGCCACTGAAGGGACAGGGATTTCCTGAGGAGAGCTGATGCAGCCCTTCGAGCTGACCTAATGAGGCTGTCACCTGTCTGTGCTTCTCAGAGTTTTGGGGGCACTTGTTTTTCTTCCTTTGGTCAGGTCTCAGAGAGCCCCAAAACTTATTTCAATCAAATCCCATAGTTGTAAAACATTGTTTAAGATAACACACATTACAACCTGCTAATTAGTACAATTAACTTTCATTTATACTAAGATTAGAACACCAGGCACAATTTCCAATAACCTATATCTCCAAAGACTCTTTATTGCCCTGTCCTTGAGGTAGATTCTCACCTGATGTGTCAGCCTTTATTGCTGCTCTGATGGTGCCCCTGTGGTCTAAGGAAAAAATAAAGTACTGAAGTTCCTCAGCAAAACTAACAGTAAAAAAGGTTTACCTTAATAGAAACTCAAAGTAAAAAGTTAGATCAACGAATATATGGTTTAGGCAGGAAGGACCTCAAACCCACAAGCCCAAAGGAGGAAGTATGAGGAGATAACCTGATTCCTTGGCAGATTTAAAGAAACAAATAAGCAGCCTCCTGAATTTGGGTTTGATATCTTGTTTTAAAAATTAAAACTACAGTTTTAATTAATATATATAAAACCTATTCAGTCCTGACACATCCCAATTTTCCAGAAAGAATGCTACTGTTAGATTTCATTGTTTTTTCTATGTATATAGGTATGTTTCTAAACCCTTAAAGCAGATTAAATTAAATGAAACAAGAAGGCATTGTTCAATCCTATCAGATGGGCCCTGTTATGTAGGGTTCTGGCTGGTGAACTGAGAAAATCAAAAGTGGCTTAAGTCCTCTGCGGGCTCTGGGTAAACAACGAATAATTAACACAAAACCTTTTCAATACAATCACTCTTGAGAGTGATTCATTGTTAAAAATACTGCCCAGTGAGCATAAAACCAGACTCAAGTCACACACAATAGCCTTCAGCCCCATTTGAATGTATAAGGGTTTTTTTTTTTTATTTTTGTTGTTGTTTTGTTTTATTTTACATACTCTAAGCCCTCTGTCAAATGGTAAACAATTTAATTTATTCTATTATTTAGTTGGGAGTTATAAAGGCCTTTAAAGTCTTTAAGTAATGGGTACCATTTTACATTCTATTGTTGCATACTGAGAATGTTGTGAAGCAATTATCTGTAGATTAAGTTTGGGTAAACTTAGCCAAGTCTTTGATTAGCAGTTAATTTTGTTTCTTTTTATTAATCATTGTCCTTCCTGTCCTTGAGGAGTCCCTAATTCCTATTGATTCTTCTGTTCATACTTCTCAGATTGGCAGTACCATGGTCTAGGTATGGATCCTCCCTCATTCCTTGGTTACTAGAGTTTCCTCTTAGCTGTTCTTTCTGCCTGCAAGCTGTTGATTTCAGTCAGTGCTGCGATGGCTTCCTAATATTTTTGCTATGTACTCATGATACAGCTCTGTTTTATCTACTTAATTGACTGTGCTGTCATCTCTGAATACTTTTGGATGTCAAGACTCCTAACCATCCAGTGGGCTCATCCTGCTTTATCCCATCATGTTTCCCAGTACTTCCCCCATGGGCCCTTACCTTCAATAATGCTGGTCTTCTTATGACCCCTACACAACCCCTCAAACCTACTTCTTGAGTTTTGTTCCTTCTCTCCTATGTATTAGGGATTTTTGGTGACAAGCAGCAAACACCCAACTCTAATACTTTGAAGAAGAAGTGCAAGGTGTTGAGAGAGAATGCAAATGTGACCGTATTGGAGAAGCCTAGGCAGTTAGATCCAGCATGGATGGATTCAAAGGCTCAAATGTCGTCAGCTTTCCTTCCGCCGTGTCTCAGCCCTTTCCTTTAGGATTGGCTTTATTCTCAGGCTCCTGGTCGTGGCTTCCAGCAGCCCAAGTCTTACAGACATTCTGTCAGGTAGCCACAGAGAAAAGAGGGATTCTTCTCTAATGCTGGCTTCACAAAAGTCCTGGAATTGGTCTCATTAGCTCTTCTTGAACCATATATCTATTCCTGAACAAGTCACTCAGGCTATAAGAATGCAGTGATCTGATTGGCCGGACCTGGATAACATGCTCAGCTTGTGAAATTAGGGTAGAGTTGGCTCTATCCCCATCTTGTGGACTAAGAGCTGAGGAAAGAGCAGGTAGGGAATCAAGGTCCTGTCACTACCAGAAAGGTGAATGGGTGCTGGGCAGGCAAAAATAACAGGTGCCCATTCCATGGTTTTATAATGGAAGTTTTGCCTCCTTTCTTTTCTTTGTATGTGTATTTTCACCATCCTTAAAAGGCTTTAATAATACTACGTAATATTGGTGTGTGTGTGTATGTGTGTATGTGTGTGTGTGTGTGTGTGTATATATATATATATATATATATATGACAACTAGGAAATTCATGTGTGTCTTATATACAACCTAATTGTAAGTTTCTAAATGAATTGGTAAACATCTGATTTTATGTCTCTTAATGTGTTTTCATTATATCTTGTGTATTTATCTGTCATTGCAATTATGAGCCACATTGTGTTATAGTCATCCACTGTATATCCATCTTCTCTACTCGATTATGCATGTTGGGCAAATAGTACAGAGACTGACACAGGGCATGCATTGGGTGAGTGTTTGACCAATAAACAAATATATCAGTGAACAAAACTCTCTGATACCCATAGCACCCAATCCCATGGACAACGACTATTTTCAATTTATTGTCAGTCTTCAAAGCATGAACCTGTTTGTTCAAGGTACAGTTATTCCTTTGAAATAGGAAATGTGTGCTTGGATCTGGGCAATGTTTAAAGAGAAAATTAGTCCAAGTAATGAGTTAAAGATCAATATTACCAAGATTAATTTTTTATTTTAAATCTACTCTTATCCTGAGGATATAGTCTCAAGCTGGATGAAATGAAAACACCAGAACATTGATTTCACATCAACTAATATGTAGTATAGTCCTTCACTATGACACTTGCTGCTACACTGACAGAAGAAAGAGAAGGTGTGGTGTGGCTGATTGAAAAACCTGGCCACAATATTTTGCAGCTTTTCCCATCAAGAGGTAGAGTATTTTTTCCCCACCCCTTAAATCTAGGGTGGCCTTGTGGTTTGCTTTGAACAATAAAGTGTCACAAGAATGCAATTGTGCAAGTTCTGGAGCCAAGGCCTCAAATCACTTGCAGCTTCTTCCTGCATGTCTTGGAACACCCCTGCCACCATGAAAGAACATCTGGACTAGACTAACAAAGGTTGAAAGACCACACAAGGAGGCCCAGCCAACAGCCAGCACCAAGCCCCAGACATGTAAGTGTGGATATCTTACTCCCTCCAGCCCCTGTCAAGCTACTAGATGACTATAGTCACATCAGTGATCCCAGATGGAACAAACCAAAGTACTGCTCAGCTAAGCCCAGCTCAGCTGAGAATTGTTGACCCCCAGAATCACGAGAAACAGCAAATTATTGCTGTTTTAAGTCACTAAGTTTTGTGGTAGCTTTTTATCTAGCAGTAAATATGAAACACATAGAGAATTATCCTTAAGAAATTTGTGAAATTATTGTGAATGAAGATAAAACATATAAATAGAACTAGTACAGGATCATATATGATCTAGTGAAAAATGTGTGAAGCAAACAAGTTGTGCTGTAGGAGATGAGAAAGGAGAATCATTGTCAGAAACCAGAGAAAACTCTTGGAAGAAATAAAGCCCAAGCTGATCTTGGAAAACTGGAAAAAAAAAAAGGAACAATGTTGAAATAAGGAAACACACCCAGGTTATGATAAGTTGGAGAACAGATCAATAGAAAGAAAGTATTTAACCTGTAATTAAATTCAACGTCCCTGTGCATCATGCTGAGTTATATGAACATCCAGGGAGTACATAGCTGTGGTTGGGTATGGGAGGTACTCAAAGCTCCAAGACAAACGTGGGGCATCTTTTTTTTTTTTTTTTTTTGAGACAGGGTCTCACTCTGTCACCCAGGCTGGAGTGCTGTGGCACAATCACGGCTCACTGCAGCTTTGACATCCTGGACTCAAGCCATCCTCCCACCTCGGCCTTCTGAGAAGCTGAGACCACAGGCGTGCACCACCACGCCCCAGCTAACTTTTGTATTTTTGTAGAGATGGGATTTCACCATGTTGCCCAGGCTAGTCTTGAACTTCTGGGTTCAAGCAATCCACCTGCCTTGGCCTCCCAAAGTGCTGGGATTTACAGGTGTGAGCCACTGTGCCCAGCAAACATGGTACATCTTCGCAAGCGTCAATTTAGTTGACTATTTGGAGAAAAAGTTGTATAACTTGGAAAATGGTTTAAAATTTGTATTAATACAAATACGGCATGGAATTAACCATTCAAATGAACTTTTAAGATGAAACATGTGACTTCAACGAAATCTCTGGCTCAGGGGTAAGTTGGTCTGTCCCCCAGACTCCTTCGACTATCCTCTGCCTTCAGCATACTCTGGTGGAAGAGACTGAGAAATGCTTCATTAAAGGATTCCTCTAAAATATAAACCTCAGAACTTACTTCTCTTTTAGTTTGTCTCTTTGGGTTGTTTAGGGCTCCTGACATTTGAGCTGACAATTGCTTTAGTACCAGACAATGATTTACAGAGCCCATCAGGATCAAGGAGCAAAGAAGGTTTAAGGCTGTCAAACACTGTTAAGATCATAGCAAAGACATTTTCTGGAGTGGCTATTGCAATGGCTTTGCTATTTAAAAAAAAGAAAAAGAAAAAGTAGAAGCCCCAGGCTGAGCACCATGGCTCACGCCTATAACCCCAAACGTTTGGGAGGCCAAGGTGGTCAGATTACTTGAGCTCAGGGGTTCAAGACCAGCCTGGGCAACATGGTGAAACCCCATCTCTAAAATTAGCCAGGTGTGGTGGCATGCGCCTGTGAGCCTGAGGTCCCAGCTACTACTCAGGAGGCTGAAGTGGGAGGATTGCTTGAACCTGGGAGGTGGAGGTTGCAGTGAGCTGAGATCACACCACTGCATTCCAGCTTCGGTGACAGAGTGAGACCCTGTCTCAAAAAAAAAAAAAAAAAAAAAAAAAAAAAAAAAGATACGTCAGCTTCTTAACTTAGCATGTATAGGGAAGTAATCCTGCAGTGAAAATGTGTTAACACAGGAAAATCTTGATTATGCAGGGGTAGTTTTATGTGGCAAATCTTGTTTTAAAATTATGAACATAATTAAGGATATAACATGACAGTATCCTTTATATATTTCACAGCTTTAAAACTAACCCTTTTTTTTCCCCAACCCATGGAAAATATGAAACAAAGAAATAGAGAAAGAATCTGTTTAGATTTATCTTGAGAGGTCACGTCATCTGCCATGAGGAGCGACCAAGAGTTCTTCTGAACAAGGGAATGAAAGAGGGAACTGTGAACATTCCCCCACTCCATTCTCAGACAATTGAACCCATATATTAAAATGTAAGTACAAAACAGCTAATGAAACCAAAGGTAATAAATGACTTTGATATCTAAGACAGAGTAATCCACAGTCAGATGTGTGTTATTTATCTATCAGAATGAAAATATTTCTGTAATAGGTATATGTGAACTCCAGTTCTTTGTATTTAATTGTTTTTTAGTGCAAACGTTATTAGTTTTTAGACTATTTTAGAAACATATTTTATATATGTGTCTTTTCAGAGTATGTTACATGCGGAATTGTGTTGTGGACACCTTCATTCATTGAAACAACTCTCTTCTCAATCAGACACCCAAGTTGCACTCTTAGAAACATCTTTTATACATGTGTCTTTAAACAGTGTTTTAGGCTGGGCTCAATGGCTCATGTTTGTAATCCCAGCACTTTGGGAGGCCGAGGTGGGTGGATTGCTTGAGCCCAGGAGTTAAAGCCTGCAGTGAGCTATGATTACACCACTGCACTCCAGCCTGGGTGACAGAGCGAGACTCAGTTGCTGAAAAAGATTAACAGTGTTTTACATGCAGAACAATATAGTGATCACATTAATACATTCATCTTAGTGTAAACTTGAAATTCTGTACTTATGATGTTATATTCTATTTGTGGTACATTGGATATTATCTCTTCATTCAGTATTCACTGCAGACAGAAGGAAAACTAAAGAGCAATAAAAGAAAACATATGATACATATATTTTTTAAACTTCTAAGAAAACATGTACAAAATCACTGGATTCACAAGTATTTCTTGAGATATTAAATATTTTAGATTTCTTTTGTAGATCAGTACCTTGTGTAATTCAGTATGTTGTTTTGTGGTAGTCTAAATTCTTTTAAAATGATGTCTCAAGTAGTACAAACTGGTTCAGTCTTACTTGCTGATTTTGTCTTTTATCTGTGGGTTTCACACTATTTGGTGCTGCTCTTTTTGAACCTATTTTAGCTTGCTTCTTAATGGCATTAATCACTTCATATTAGTCAGCATAAACCAAAAAAGTTCATGGGAATCCAGGTGTGTTTATCTCAGGTGGTAATTCTGGCATGAAGGGAGTCAGTGATTACCTGTGTCGATCATATCTTTTGGACCACACATAACACAATGAAATTGTTCATCTATTTTCTCTCTCCAGCGTGATTTAACTGAAGCAATTCATTAAGTGTCACTGTTTTTATGGGATGTTGAAGCCATTCCAATTTCTGTGGCAGTGATACAACTTGGCATGATTTTAGATATTTTCATGGAAGAAAATGATTACTTGGCTGAGATAAAGGCTCAGTCTGCTTACAGAAAGTGTTTAATTTGGCCAGACTATGCCATTGTCCATTGTTCATTCTACAGAGTCTGTCACTCAACATTATAATCACAGAAAGCTCGGGAAGGCTTATTTTGCTTCCTGTTTTATCTCTTATAAGACTAATGCAAATTCATTGGAGAACATAAATGAGAGGGCATTAGTAAATGACTAATGTTTTAACTAATATTTTGTGTATAAGTTTAAATCCATTAAATTTATATGGTTTTTTTGGAAGAATTGTGTATGGTTTCCCGTTGATCCATTTAAGTTTGCTATCTACAAGAAAAACATTTTTCTCCTAGTTGAAGCAGAATTTAATCTGGCACTTCATATATTTGTTTAGCTCTCATTTTATGCATGCATATTTGTCAGTTCTAGATAAATTTTAACACAAAAATATTACCATGTCAGATTTATTTCTTTGTATATTTATAGTGTTTTCTTCAATTTATCTGACTTGAGTACTTTGATAAAATTTTGCCCTTGAATTACAAGATTATAGCCAAGAAGGTCTGTTAAACATCATTTAATTTCATCCTCTATATAGGATAGATGAGGAAATGGAGACCTAGAGGATTAAATAATATTGCTGAGGTCACAAAACTAATTGCGTCATGGCTGGGACTAGAATGGAGCTCTCCTGGCTTCTGATTCGACTGTCTTTTTTTTAATTTTTTTGTTTTTTGAGATGGAGTCTTAGTCTGTCACCGAGGCTGAAGTGCAGTGGCACAACCTTGGCTCACTGCAACCTCCGCCTCCCAGGTTCAAGTGATTCTCTTGTCTCAGCCACCCAAGCAGCTGGGATTACAGGCATGTGCCACCACACACGGTGAATTTTTTTTGTGTTTTTAGTAGAGATGGGTTTTCATCATGTTGGCCAGGTTGGTCTCGAACTCCTGACCTCAAGTGATCCACCTGTCTCTGCCTCCCAAATTGCTGGGATTTGCAAGCATGAGCCACCACGTCCAGCTTCAACTGTCTTTCAACTAATTCACACTGCTGTTATTTCTCCTGTTTTCTTGTGCTATATTAATAAAACCTTAGAATTTAGGTCTCTAAGATGGTTTTTCTTGTTAGACATTTCTGTATAGATGTTTAGAATCTACAGACTATGTGTTGAGGGGGAGGGGGTGTCTGTGTATGCATATATGTTCAATGCTGGAAAATGGTTTTGTTTTTTTGAAATATAATCTCAAAAATTTCAGTGCTGATGACTAAATTTTTAAATGATCTTTAAGTAGAACAGAACTAACAAAATATATCTATGGATCAGTCCATATTCTACCAGTCTGCAGCTTCTGTCAGAAGAAAGAGCTTAAGTCATAGAGGAGGAGATGGCTTCTTTCTGAGCCTTCATCTCTTGCTTTCAGAAAAAGAGGAATCAGACTATCTAGTCTATGTTTCTGAACGTTGGAAACAGATATGAGGATAGGATTGGGCTAGTACCCACAGTCACTTCTGATACTCCTTGTTATCTAATTTTGTGATGTTTCTGTTAATTTCTCTTTAGACATTAATAAAATCTTTTATAATGGTGTCTCTTTGCCCTGTTTGGTATGTTAAAGAAGAACAGGCTTCCATTTTGGGCCTCAATGTCAAAAGGGAAAAGCTTTGCCTCTTCATGGCCTGGGAATGGTTACAGAGATAATTAGAGGAAAATCCTGAAGGGGAAGGTGAATCATAGAAGACAATGGTTGGGATTATGAGGGTTCTGCTACATCATCCATTGTGGAGATTTTCCCTCCATTGCCAACTGTTTAGAATAAGAGGTTTGCTTTTATTTAGGTAGTTATCTGTTTTCTTACACCTTACTTCTGATTTGCATTGATGTTGACTAAGTTACATCCTCAAAGTTTATTCCTTTGGTTTGTCCCCAAGAAATACATTTGTCCTTGTTTTAAAAACCAAATACCAGAGAATATGTTTAGTCTTATCAGTCGTTCACACCGTGTATGAATAAAATGATTAGTTTTTTTTACATGAACCAGCTTTAATGAGGTAAACAGACGAGAGAGATTTTGAAGGAAGAAGTAGGGTGAGGGAGAATTAGAGTTGTGGAAGAAACCTAAGGAAGGGAGAGGGAGGTAGGGCTTATGAAAAGCACATTTTGTCTGTTTCACTTTTGTCTATGCCTGGTCTGATAGAGTTCATTTAGTACGACATAGATCAGCATTTCCTGAATTGGGCCCAACAGACTACCACAGTTTTAAGAATAGTGAGCTGAGATCTCAGAGCTGAAATAGGTTGTGTAGCCCAAAGGTGGAAACAACCAAAGAGCAACAAACATCTGAAGAATTCCTCTAAAATAAAAGATAGAGACCAAAATCAATAGAAAAAGTAACTTAAAGGGAACAGAGACTCTGCAGAGAGAACACTCAAAAAATCTGCCATTAATATACTCTGAAAAAGAGAAGAAAATATTGTATCCATGAAAAAAGAATAGGTTAAAAGGGACATTTTTTTAAACTCTGGAAAAGTATATTTGTGATATTATAAAATATATATTTGGTCTTGTCCTTATTTTCTGGCATAAACACTTCATATCCTTAAAATCTCCAAAAATGAGGTATTTTTATGTGTTAATGAGTTGACTGATGGTTGGCAGCCCCTAAGCAGCTTCAGGATGAGGCTGGTCACTGAAAAGATGAAGGCAGGATTATAGAGTTGGAACTTTAAGCCCCGGCCCCCAACCTCTGGGGAGGGGAGAAGGGCTCGAGGTTAAGTTTATCACCAATGGTCAGTTATAATCAATCATGCCTATGTAATGAAGTGTCCATTAAAAAAAAAAGGACTGGATTCAGAGAGTTTCCAGATAGCTGAACACAGGGCGTGGAAGCTCCACATCCCCTCCCACATGTCTTACCCCATGTATCTCTTCATCTGTTTCCCTTGTAATATCCTTTATAATAAACTGGTAAACGTGTTTCCCTGAGTTCTGTGAGCCTAGCAAATTAATCAAATCCAAGGAAAAGATTGTGGGAACACCCATGTATACCCAGTTGATCAGAAGCACAGGTAAAACAACCTGGAACTTGTGATTGGCACCTAAGGCAGGGTGGCAGAGTGGGCATCTTGAGGGACTGAACCCTCAACCTGTGGGAGCTGATGCTATCTCTAGGTAGATAGTATAAGAATTGAATTGAATTAGAGGACACTCAGTTGGCTTCCACTGCAGAGTCAATTCCGTGCTTGTTGGTGGGGAAATATTCCCACACATTTGGTCACAGAAATCTTCCATGTTGATTGTTGTTGAGTGAAAGAATAGGGGAAAAAAACACACTTTTTCTCCTATACTCAGAATATCATAAATGATAAATTCAGTGGGAAAAAATAAGAAATAAAGATTAGAATATCTTCCAGAGAAAGGAGGGAAAAGACAAGGAAATAGAACATAGGAAAGAAAAGATAAGAAAAGTAGAGTGCTGATGCAGGATGTTCACCATTCAAATAATAGGCATTCTAGAAAGAGGAAACAAAGAAAATAGCGGGAAAAACATCATCAACAAAATGGTCCATGATATTTTCCTTCAAAGGGAAGTATGTGTTTATTGATAAAAGTGCCTGGCAAGTATCCTAGCATAAATGATAGATGTTGACCAACATTAAGACACGCATAATTATGAAATTTTGTAACACTAGGGACAAAGAAAAGATTCTTCAAATTTTCAGAAAGGAAATCAAAACAAGACAAATTCAAAATATTTAGCATCAGAATAGCTTCAGACATCTCACAAATGCCGGATGTTAAGTGAGCAATACAAAATTGTGAAGAAAAATTATTTCCAACCTAGAATTCCTTACCAATCAAATTATAAATGAAGTATTAGAATAGAATATAAATATTTTCTGTACCTGGAAATGAGACTGAGTAGAGATGGGGCTTGGCTTCAGCTTCCCCCGACTAGAGCATTCTTTCATATATTCCCACTGATCATAAAACCCACACTACTACCTCACTACTGTAGTCCTTTTACTTAAATAATTCTAGGAACTGGCCTAAGGAGATAAGCAAGGCCACAGTGTCCTACCTCAGGAAGGAATGTTGGACAATTGATTTATAGTCTTGTTGCCACTGGCCAGACCAGCAGGTGACCCATCACTCAAGACAACTCTAATGACCAGATAATGCTGACCTACATGCCCTACCCCTCAGCCAGCATACCCTACCCTGATGTCAATTCCTTTGCTTAGTCTAATAAAAAAGCCCTACTGGCTCTTTTCAGAGTCAGTCAGGGGATTCTCTCTCTCTCTCTCTCTCTCTCTCTCTTTCTCTGCCTCCCTTATGCCCAAGCATAGGTTTCAATGAGGCCTTGTCTGGGAAAATTATTTTGGCTTCATCTCAATTTCTACTGCATTGAGAAATCAAGAACCTGTAGTTAGTAACAGAAATATGAAAGAGAATGAAAACAGATGAGCAGTGAAACATAATGGACATTGGAGCAAGTCCAGAAGAGTAAGTAAAAAAAGCTCCAGGAGAAACCCTTCAGACTAAATTTGATGAAATATATATACATTTTAAATTATTGAGAAGAGACTTAGATAATTGGCTAAGTATTTGAGGCTGAACTCATGATGCATAGAAAACTAAACAAATGAAAATACAAAAAAAAAGTTAGTCCCAAGGAAATAAAAAAACTGTTCAAGAAAAAAACTTGGCTCATCTGTAAATATGTATTTTCATTATAAAGATTTTCAAGTTCATAATTTATGTAATAATGAATATTGATTTCCATATCAAGTAGCATGATTAAATATCAGAATATATTGTCCAGCTGAAAATAACTTTAAAAGCTGAAATAAAGCTAGGTACAGTAGCTCACACCTGTAATCCCAGCACTTTGGGAGGCTGAGGAGTGAGGATCTTGAGCCCATGATTTCAAGACCAGTCTGGGCAACATAGGGAGACCCTGTATCTACAAAAAAATTTTAAAATTAGCCAGACATGATGGTGCATACCTGTGGTCCCAGCTACTTGGGAAGCTGAGGTGGTAGGATCACTTGAGCCCAGGAGGTCAAGACCGCAATGAGTGTGATCGCACCACTGCACACCAGCCTGGGTGATAGAGCAAGATCCTGTCTCAAAAGATAAGTAAATAAATAAATAAATAATTTTTTAAAGCTGAAATAACATATTTTTAACCTTCTCCTTTAAGCATGCTGAATATCCAGCAAAATAGTAAAGCTGTATGAGTCTAAAATCTAAGTAAATGAGGAAACCTGGCACACCAAGCCACTCTTACTTAAGATTATTGTCTGAACCTCATAAAAATTACATGACCTTTTGGGCCCTAGGAACAGAAGACAAATTCCAGGGTCTTCTCAGGTAGGAAATCTAATAAGATAAATCCTTTTTTTTTTTTTTTTTTTT
>NW_016813477.1:312272-322588 GCF_001698545.2 Rhinopithecus bieti
AAAAAAAACTTTTTTTTTTTTTTTTTTTTTTTAATCTAGAAGCCTAGAGAGCTATATAATCTGGCTGAGGTTGAATAGAAGTATTCTACCCATATATTACCCTCAGAATATTAAAAGGAAAATTGCCTTGGAGGTGATTAAAGCAGTTCTAAAAGAATATTCACAAATAATTATCCAGAGAATATGGGCAATTCAGTTTCTACAATTACTTAGTATATAAAGAGACTACACAATGGGCAAGAATTAACATAAAAAAACAAACCCACCAAGATTTTATGTATGGAAATTATCAAATTCAGAATATAACTACACTTACTATGTCCAGAAAGAAAATCTAAGCTAGAAAAAAGGAAAACCAGAAAGACCAAGCAGATTCAAAAAAGGAACCAAATGAACATCTAGGAATGAGAAATGTTATAATTGAAATTAAAATCTGATTAAAATTAACAAATTGGAAATGAGAGAATTCGTAAACTGAAAGAGAGGTTTGAGGACATTAGTTTTGAAAGCACAAAGGAAGAAAGAGATGTAAAATATGAAAGAGAAGTGATATGGTTTGGATCTGTGTCACCACCAAATCTCTTGTTGAATTGTAATCTTAAGTGTTGGAGGCGGGACCTGGTGGGAAGTGACTGGATCATGGGGTCAAGTTCTCATGAATGGTTTAGCACCATTGCCCACTTGGTACTGTATAGTGAGTGAGTTCTTGCAAGATATGGTTGTTTAAAACTGTGTAACACCTCCCTGCTCTCTCTCTTCTTCCTGGATGTGAAGTGCTGGCTCCTCCTTTGTCTTCTGCCATGATTCTAAGTTTCCTGAAGCCTCCCCAGAATCCTCTACAGCTTGTGGAACCATGAGCCAGTTAAACCTCTTTTCTTTATAAATCACCCAATCTCGGGTATTTCTTTATAGCAATGCAAGAATGAACTAATACAGAAAATTGGTACCAAGTAGTGGGGTATTGCTATAAAGATACCTGAAAATGTGGAAGTAGCTTTGGAACTGGGTAATGGGCAGAGGTTGGAAGAGTGTGGAGGACTTAGAAGAAGATAGGAAGTTAAGAGAAAGTTTGAAACTTCCTAGAGACTTGTTGAATGTCTATGACTACAATACTGACAGTGATGTTGATAATCAAGTCCAGGGTAATAAGGTCTCAGATGGAAATGAGGAACTTTTGGAACTAGAGTAAAGGTCACTTTTGCTATGGTTTAGCAAAGGCCCTGGCTGCATTGTGTCTCTGCTCTAGGGATCTGTGGAACTTTGAACTTGAGAGTGATGATTTAGGGTATCTGGTAGAAGAAATTTCTAAGCAACAAAGCATTCAAGATGTGGCCTGGTTGCTTCTAACAGCCTATGCTTGTATGTGTGAGCAGAAAAATGACATAAAACTGAAATTTAAAAAGGAATGAGGGTGTACAAGTTTGGAAAATTTGCAGCCTGGCCATGTGGTAGAAAAGAAAAGCCTATTTTCAGAGCAATAATTCAAGTAGGCCACAGAAATTTGTGTAAGTACAGGAGCCAAGTGCTAATAGCCAAGATAATGGGGGAAAGACCTGGAAGGCATTTCAGAAACCTGCACAGCAGATGCTCTCATCACAGGCCTGGAGGCCTAGGAGGGTTTCATGGCCATGCCCAGAGACCTGCCACCCTGTGTGAGCTTGGGACACTGCTCCCTGCATCCCAACTACTTCAGCTCCAGCCTTGGCTCAAAGGGCCTCAGATAGAGCTCAGGCCTCTGCTCCAGAAGGTGCAAGCCATATGCCTTGGTGGCTTCTACATGGTGTTAAGCCTGCAGGTGTGCAGAGTGCAAGAGTTGAAGCATGGGAGCCTCCACCTAGATTTCAAAGGATGAATGGAAAAGCCTGGATGTCCAGGCAGAAGACTGCTGCTGGGGCAGAGTCCTCATGGAGAACCTGTACTAGGACAATGTGAAGGGGAAATATGGGATTGGAGCCCCCACACAAGTACCCACTGGGGCACTGCCTTGTGGAGCTGGGAAAAGAGGGCCATCATCCTCCCTGAAATGGTAGAGCCACTGGCAGTTTGCACTCTGTAGTTGGAAAAGCCATCAGCACTCAGTGCCAGCCCATGAGAGTAGCCACGGGGGCTGAACCCTACATAGCGACAGGGGCAGAGCTGCCCAAGGCCTTGGGAGCCAACCATTTGCATGAGTATACCCTGGATATGAGAAATGGAGTCAAATGAGATTATTTTGGAGCTTTAAGATTTAATAACTGCCCTGCTGGGTTTTGGACTTGCATGGGGCCTATAGTTCCTTTCTTTTTTTTTTTTTTTCTGTTTTTTTTTTTTTGTTTGTTTTCTGGTTTTTTTGTTTGTTTGTTTGTTTTGTTTTTTTGAGACAAAGTCTCACACTGTCACCCAGGCTGGAGTGCAGTGACACAATCTCGGCTCACTGCAACCTCTGCCTCCCAGGTTCAAGCAATTCTCCTGCCTCAGCCTCCCAAGTAGCTGGGATTACAGGCAACCACCATCACGCCCAGCTAATTTTTGCATTTTAGTAGAGACAGGGTTTCACCATATTGGCCAGGCTGGTCTCGAACTCCTGACCTTGTGATCTGCCTGCCTTGGCCTCCCAATGTGCTGGGATTACAGGCGTGAGCCACCATGCCTGGCTATAGTTTCTTTTGGCCTATTTCTTCATTTTGGAAGGGGACTATTTACCCAGTGCTTGTACTACCATTGTATCTTGGATGTAACTAACTTGTTTTAATTTTACAGGATTATAGGCATAAGGGCCTAGTCTTGTCACAGATGAGATTTTGGACTTTGGATTTTTGAGTTAATGCTGAAATGAGTTAAGACTTTCAGGGATTATTGGGAAGGCATGATTGTATTTTGCAATGTGTGAAGGACATGAGATTTGGAAAGTCCAGAGATGGAACGATAGGGTTGGGATCTGTGTCCCCACCAAATTTCATGTAAAATTGTAATCCCAAGTGTTGGAGTTGGGGCCTGGTGGGAGATGACTGGATCATGGGGCAGAGTTCTTATGAATGGTCTAGCACCATCCGCCTTTCGTACTATTTAGTGAGTGAGTTCTCATGAGATTTTGTTCAAAGTGTGTAGAACCTCCCCCTTCTCTCTCTTCCTTTTGCTGTGGCTGTGTGAAGTACTGGCTTCCCCTTTGCCTTCTGCCATAATTGTAAGTTTACTGAGGCCTCCCCAGAAACCAAGTGGATATTGACATCATGCTTCCTGTACAGTCGGTGGAACTGTGAGCCAATTAAATTTCTTCTGTATAAATTACCTGCTCCCAGGGTTTTGTTTGTTTGTTTTTTTGTTTTTATTTTTTTCAGACAGAGTCTCTATCGCCAGACTGGAATGCTGTGTACGATCTCTGCTCACTGCAACCTCCAACTCCCTGGTTCAAGCGATTCTCCTGCCTTAGCCTCCCAAGTAACTGGGATTACAGGCATGTGCCACCACACCCAGCTAATTTTTGTATTTTTAGTAGAGATGGGGTTTTGCCAGGCTGGTCTCGATCTCCTGACCTTGTGATCTGCCCGCCTCAACCTCCCAAAGTGCTGGGATTACAGGCATGAGCCACTGCACCTGGCCAGGTTTTTTTTTTTTTTTTTAAGTGCAAGAATGGACTAACACAAGAGGCTATAGTCAGGAAGTTTTTAACATAATATAAAATTAGATTTCCAGAAGGGGAGAAAAGAATGGAGCAGAAGCTCCCTCCCTCCACCCTGGAGTCGTCTCATTAGTGTAAAAAAAAGACAATTATGTTTCAGGAAATTTCAAAGATTTTTGAAGCTCTGTGCCAGTAACCAGGAACAAAATCTAAATATACACCACAAAAGCATTATTAGAAATAGGCTTTTACTATACCACAAAAGCATTATTAGAAATAGGCTAATTTTTAAAAAGCGAAGGATAAAATTTGTTAGAAAGATGTAATAATTTAAAATTTGTCTCAGCCTAATTATGTAGCCTCAAAATACAAAAGCAAAAGATTGATACCTATAAAAAAAATACCAATCCATGGTCATTATGAGAGATATTAGCATGTTTCTTGTTAACTACTAGAACAAGGTGGATAAACAAAAAAAGAAAAGAAAGTGAGCATCTGCAAGAGTTGAACAACTCAATTAATTAGCTTAAGATAATTCACATATAAAGTCCATTCCACGCAACTGCAAGATATGCTTTCTTTTCAAATGTATATGGAACATTCATAAAGTTTTATCACGTACAGGCCATAAGACGAGTCTTGACAAATTTAGAAGTAAGGTAACACAGACAGCTGGGTGCAATGCTCATGCCTGTAATCCCAGCACTTTGGGAATCTGAGGCAGGCAGATTACTTGAGGTCAGGAGTTCGAGACCAGCCTGGCCAACATGGTGAAACCCTGTCTCTACTAAAAATACAAAAATTAGCTGGGCATGGTGGTGCATGTCTGTAATCTCAACTACTCGGGCGGCTAAGGCAGGAACATCATTCAAACCCTGGAGGCGGAAGTTGCAGTGAGTCAAGATCGCGCCATAGCACTCCAGCCTGGGTGACAGAACAAGACTCCATTTCAAAAATAAATAAATAAAATATAAACCCCATATGACAGGAAATTAAGGAACATTGTATTAGGGCTTTCCAGAGAAACAGAAATAATAGGATATATAGACGTAGATATGTGAGGGCAGATTTAATATGAGAATTGGCTCATGTGATCATGGAGTCTGAGAAGCCCCCACAATATGCCATCTACAAGCTGGGGAACCAGGAAAGCTGCTGGTGTGGCTCAGTCTGAGTCCAAAGGTCTGAGAGCCAGGGGAGCCTATGGCGTAACTGTCAGTCCTGAGACCTGAGATCCAGAGAGGTTGCTGGTGGAAGTCCAAGAGTCCCAAGGCCAAAGAACCTAGAATTTTGATGTCCAAGGGCAGGGGAGAAGATGGATATACAAGCTCCAGAAGACAGTGAATATACCTTTCCTCTTTGTTCCATCCAGTCACTCAAGTGATTGGATGGTGCCTGCACACACTGGGTGAAGGCAGATCTTCCTTACTCAGTCCACTGATTCAAATGCCAATCTCTTCTGGAAATACCCTCACAGCTATACCTGGAAATAATATTTTACCAGCTATCTGGGTATCCCTTAACCAGTCAAACTGACACCTAAAATTAACCATCACAAATATACTCTTAAACAGCCCATGGCTCAAAGATGAAATTATGAAAATTCAAAAATAGTTTGAATTGAAAGATTATGTAAATATCAATTGAAATGCAACTCAAGCAGTACTTACAGAAATTTGATAGCTTTTATGCATATATTAGAAAACAAAGTAAAAAGACTGAGTTGAGCATCCCTTCTAAGAATTTTGAAAGAGAACAGCAAAACAAAATAGAAAAGAGAATATAATAAAGATAAGAACAAAAATTAATAAAATAGAAAAGCACTATAGAGGTACAACAAGACTGAAGATAGTATTTTTTGAAAAGATTTATGAAATTGATAACTTCCTGGCAAGAATGTTAAAGTAAAAAAAAGAGAAGGCACTAATAACTGTCAAAGAAAAAAAAAAGACCATTAGAAAGCCAGGATTGATTGCTGAGTAGAAGAATTTTACTGCCAATTAGGCAATCCAATAAAGCATGGAGTCTAGGAAGGCTCTGCTGGTAGAAGTTTGGAGGAGAAAAGAAAGGACCACAAATTGTCTTGTCCCAAATGAGAAATGCAAAGCCCCTAGACATTGTTAATTATCTGGCAGTATCTGGGTTTATTGGTTCCATACATACTGGGCTTGCTAAGGGTATGTGCTATGTAAGTATGATACATACATAGCAGGAGTAGGACATCCAGGGGCCTCTGCTTTGCACGTGTAGCAACTGAGTCAAGATTGGGTCATCCAGCCAACAATATAATGACATTGGCAGGCAAAGTGGCCAAGTCAGGGTTTATTATAACTAATATTGGGAGTAAAAAGGAGACTGCTACAGATGCTGCAGACACATTTGAAAAGAAAAGATTATGAACAGATTTCTGTCAATATTTGTAAAATTTTAGATAAAATAGATTAATTTCCAGAAAAACATAATTTACTAAAACTGATTCATTAAGGAATATAAAATCTGAATAGTTCCATAATTATGAGTGAAATTAAAACAGTAATTTAAAAAATCTTTCCACAAAGAAAATTGCAGGCCCAGACAGCTTAACTGGTGAGGTCTACCTAACATTCAAAAACAGACAGACTCACACATAACCTAATATGGAAACATAACAAGGACAATGTGAGAAATAAAAATTATGGGTCAATTTTACTTTGGAAAAAAGATGCAAAATCCTAAACAAAATACTAGCAAACCAAAATCAGTAATATATAAACAAGATTTAGAGTATGTAGAGTTTGTCTCTGGAATGCAAACTTGGGTTAACATTAGAAAATCAATGTAATCCAGCACATTAAGAAAACTTAAATGAAAAATATCAACTTTTCATGAATAAAGGATAATATTTTGTTTTCTGTGAAGCTAGACTCGAAATCATGGTTTTTTTTTTTTTTGTATTCCCATTGGTGTATTTTTTCCCCTGGCATTTTCCATTTTGATTAGGCTGATTTTCAGCCAAGAAGTATGACAATGTTATGGGCATGCCAAACGAGAGGTTGTATGTGATGCTTCTCATGGCAGGGAGCAGGCTCAGATTAGCATCATCCCTGTTCACAGTCTGCCATTTATGCCACTTAAAAATTAATGATTACCAAGGGCTTGCTGAATACATAGCCCATTAATATGCCTTGTAAGAGAAAGATAAATTGATCCAAAATGCAATCTCTGCCTTCTAACCAAGAGAGACAATCTTAAAAAAAAATCTTAAACTCATATGAACCATGGATATTACCCCCTACTCCCCAGCCCGCTTCAGGGGCCTAAAGGACCAAACCTTCTATTTATCTTCTATGAAATGAAAGTCAATTACTACTTCTTTGCTTTAATACCTCTTCATTTTAATGCTCCTTCTTCAGATTCTCCTTTGAATTCTTCAGCCCTGAATCAACCTTCTTGCTTATCTCCTTCAATATATAGTTTAGACAAACCAAGATAATGAGCTGCCAAATATTATTTTTAATTGTTTTTTAAAAAAGGTTAAAGATGGTTGCCTCAGCTGTGCTTTCATAACCAGATTATTAACTGCCCAAGGGCAGACACTTTGCCTTTTATATTAAACTTGATGAAGAACAGAACAACAGAAGTTAGAGCTGGAGGAGAATCTTAAAGTCTGTTTATTGCAGCTGCTCCTTGGGTTAGTTGTCTCTAAAATATCTCCCATTAAGTGTTTAAGCCTATGCTTAAAGACATCAAGGACTGCTGAACTCACTTGGGCACAGTGGGACATTAAAAATATCCACTAATGGTGATGGTGTTGATAAGCATGCTTCAGTAAGAAAAACTTCCTCATTTCTTTCTTTCTTAGCACCTGTCAACAGTCTTGGGGTGGGGGTAGGGGAGAGGGAGTTGCATTTCAAAATATATCTTCCACTATATTCCCAATGTTACATTGAAATTCAGTGCATTGGCCCTAGTTAGGATACGTGTAACATACATATGTTCTAAATAAGACACTAATAAGCTCACTTCCTGAAGACAGACAAAGGGCAAAGAACTACCTGGGAGGTGATATTATTTACCGCCCCTTAGTAGACATGTCCTTTGAATTGCTTTTTATTTTTCTTTAGGAGAAGGATAGATAGACTCTATTTATCTGTACATTCCCACCCAATTCTCCTTGCGACCACAGGCACAGATTTTAAGACAGTTGGCCTGTGTTAGCAATGTAATTTGTAGTAGAGGAGGCTAGTGGCCCTCATGGGGTTCAGGTTCCTGAATTTGATACCAAGCATTGACATTAACAAATGTCTACAGACTCATGGTGATTCTGTTGTGGACTAAGCGATTTACTGCTGCTTCTGTTGATGTCAGTATTATCTAGAAATAGTAAATGTGCTGTGACAGGAACAGCTGACACCTGGCAGCCAATTTATTAAAATTATCCTATGCTTCTTGTGGCGATGTGGTAGCTTTAAATTCATAAAGGTAGCTGCTTCTGGTATATTGAAAGGATTATTTTCCTTCTTGACACGGAGGGTAATAAATTAGGCAATGTACTCTAAAGAACCCACATAACTGAAAGATATAGGGCCACTAAACAGACAATATCATAAGATACTGTTAATACAGGTCTCAGGATCCCCTAAACACTCTGTATGTTCATCTGCCTGTGTTGTGATGAAAGGGTCCCACGCTCAAATGAAGGATAGAAAAGAAGTTAGAGGTAGAAAACAGAAGGGTGACCAGAGGACAGATCTAATTAATAAATCATGCCTACTCTGCTTTTAAGTCTTCGTTGCTGGCGGGAAGTGCAGATTTCCTCATGGTGCTGGCCACAAGTTTTGGGAAGGCCAATGTCCTCTCAAGATTAGAGCTGGCCAAGTAGAATAGGGAAGTTAAGTCTGTCAAACCCAGTAACCAAAGACTGGCTTACTAATGGAATATTCCATACTCAGAGAAATGTAACTTTGGCCCTGACAAGATTGGCTGTTTTCATTTTCTTTACAATAATGCTGGAATAAAACTGTTAGCAGTGGGTGAATCTATATGGGTCTGCAGCAGTCTCAATTCTTGCCTCCTAAGAAGAAAGAATTTGACTAAAGGGCATAAGGCAGAGTGAGAGATGGAGGCAAGTTTTAGAGCAGGAATAAAAGTTTATTAAAAAGTTTTAGGGCAGGAACAAAAGGAAGTAAAGTACATTTGGAAGAAGGCAGTGGGCAACTTGAGAGATTCAAGTGTGCAGTTTGACCTCTGACTCTGAGTCTTAAACATTGGCATGCTTCTGCGGTTGCATTACTTCTCCCCCGAGTCTTCCCTTGGGTTGGGCTATCCACGTGCTCAGTGGCCTGCTAGCACTTAGGAGGGGCTGCAAGCATAGTGTTTTTACTGAAGTTGTACACATGTTCACTTCAGGCATTCTTCCCTTACCAGTAGTGTTCCTGGAAGGTCATATATGAGTTAAACTCCACCATTTTGCCTTAGTGCACATGCTTGAGCCCACTTGCCCCAACTCCTGTGATCTTACTGGGAAGCTGCTGATCTCCAGTTTCAGGATTTTTCTGTCTATTGGGAGACTGCCTTTCCCTGGTACCGGCTGTGACCAATTATTATTTTAAAGAGACCATTTTAACAACTGCCTGACCATCACCTGATGGTCATCTGACATTCCTGGTGGGTGGGGGGCCCTCTCCTGCCCTGCTCATGACTACCTACTGTAACAAAACTGTTGTTTAAAATTTTAGGCACTGGTTGGGCGCCAATGGTTTTGTATTTTTAAATTGGTAATCATAATTGTTACCTTTCAGAAGCTGAGAGTATACATTTTCCCTATATATTTGCTTTCTGTTATCTAAAATGGATTCCAAACAAATAATTGTGAAGTGTGGTCAGATAATGGCTAACATTTGTTGATCAGTTTACCATATGCCAGGGATTGTTTTAAATGCTATACATATTTTAACTTTAATTCTCACAACACCCTCATGAAAGTACATGTTATTATCCCTATGTTAAATATTAAGAAACTGAGGCTAAATAACTTGCTTGATGTCACATAGCTGGTTATGGTGTCTTTAAACTTGATACTAAACAGCATGATTACAAAACCCTCGCTCTTAACCACTATTCTATGCAAATGAACAATGTCTATGAAATTAAACTGAAAGAGAGAAAATGTCCTCTTCTAAAAATGGGAAAAATAATTGTGGCAGTTCATAGGCTATTGGTAGGACCAAAGATGATATATGTGAAATGCTTAGTACAGTTCCTGGTCCTTAGTGTGGTGGGCTTTGAATAGCTGTTAGCTATCAGAATTGTCACCATCCTTAAGGTAAATTTTAGGTTATCCAGATGATTTGTCTTGTCTCATTCTCACAGGAGTCTTGGCCTGCTGGGAAGGTGGCATAGTGCCTTTGGTAAATAAGCACTGTAATTGTAGGCCTTGAAGCCAAACCTGGGTGGCACTTTGAAGATGGGATTAAAGTACTAACCTGTAGCTGCCAAATACCCAGCAGGGCAAATATCTCAGTGTTTGGCAGGTTTTTCTGTTCTAGCATTCTCTCTGAGAGCAGGATTTTCCCAGTGATAGGTTTTATAACTATGTCAAATTGCCACTAGTTTCCTGTGCTATTTGGATAAGTGAAAGAAACATTTAGAATTTGTGGTCTGCTACCTTCAAACACTAAATATTCCAGTTAAAAAAATATATACATTTAAAACCTGATATATATATTTATATAAAATA
>NW_016813477.1:326641-331063 GCF_001698545.2 Rhinopithecus bieti
TATAAAATATGTATTATATATTAGAATATATATTTTAGCTGGAATATTATATATACATGCATATATAAATGTATTAAATACATATATATATCCTAGCACTTTGGGAGGTTGAGGCATGAGGATCACCTGAAGTCAGGAGTTCGAGACCAACTGGGACCACATAGTGAGATCCTGTCTCTATAAAAAAAATTGGCAGGCTACTCGAGAGGCTGAGGCAGGAGGATCACTCCTGGACTCAAGCTCAGGAGTTGGATGCTACAGTGAGCTATGATTGTACCACTGCATTCTAGTCTGGGTGACAGAACAAGACCCCGTCTCTAAAAAAAATAAAAAATACACCTTGCCTCTCACTTCAAATGACCCGATAGATGTTGCAGTGGCAGATAAGATGGCCTCCTTTGCTTCTGTTTGTGCAGAGACCACCTCTGGGCACAGGGAGTGCTTTGGATGTCTACTTACAGGGCTGCCAGATGCCATGAAGCTTTCTTACTGGCCTGGAGAGAAACTGCTTAATGGCTGTTACGGACTGGCTGCTTGTGTCCCCCTGCCCAAATTTGTATGTGGAAACCCTAACCCCCAGTGTGATGGCATTTGGAGACAGGGCCTTTGGAAGGTAATTAAGGTTAGATGAGATCATGGGTGGGGCCTTATGATGAGATTAGGGCCCTTATAAGTAGAGACACTGCAGAGCTTGCTCTCGCCCTGTCTTCTTGCCATGTGAGGACACAGCAAGAGGTAGCTACTTACAAGCCAGGAATATAGCCAAAACCCCACCAGAACCCGACCATGCTAGCACCCCATTTTGGACTTCTAGCCTCCAGAACTGTAAGAAAATGCATTTCTGTTGCATCAGCCATGTAAGTTTTGGTATTTTTGTTATGACAGCCCAAGCAGACTAATATAGTGGTTATCTCTTCATTGAGGAGCCTTTAAGAAAAACCAGCAAAAGAAGAGAATGCTGGTATGAGTGAGCCCTGCCTACCTATTAGTACTCTGTTTGACTCTTTATCTTAGCTCTTTAGAAGATGACCTATGAAATGCATAATAGGAGTGAGATGAAATTACAGTTTTAAAAGGTAATAGAAATAATGTTGAAAGAAGGCAAATTCCCAAACCCACAAGAAGATCCTCTAGCTTTGGTAAAAGGTCCTTGTTGGTGCCCTTTGAGGTTGGCATGTCTTGCACTTCCTTTGACCAACCCACCTGATCTTTCTCTGGGTGCTTTAACTAAGGTGAGGTTGGTCAGCATTTATTTTTATAGTTCTTTTTTGATTGTCAAAATACAGGCAAAATGCGAATTAGGATTTTTTTCTTATGCCACTACTTTTTTTTTTTTTTTTTTTTTGAGATAGAGTCTCGCTCTGTCGCCCAGGCTGGAGTGCAGTGGTGCGATCTTGGCTCACTGCAAGCTCCACCTCCTGGGTTCACGCCATTCTCCTGCCTCAGCTGGGACTACAGGCACCCATCACCACGCCCGGCTAATTTTTTCCATTTTTTTTACTAGAGATGGGGTTTCACCGTGTTAGCCAGGATGTTCTCAATCTCCTGACCCTGTGATCTGCCCGCTTCGGCTTCCCAAAGTGCTGGGATTACAGGCATGAGCCACCGCACCCGTTATGCCACTGTTTTTTAACATAGTATTTCCTTCTTCAGTCATTAATGTAAAAGCTGGAATATATGCATCTGTATACACACATCTACATCATAGATGTGTGTATACATACATATATACATGTACAGGGATTTCTCAATTAAAATATTGTATTCAGATAGAAAAGATGACTGTCTTTTTTTCTAAATATTTTTCTACGTAAGAAAGTGCCTTTGCCACATTCTTGCATTAACAGGCCAAGAATAAGGTCTTAATAAGGCCATTAATTCTGGATGTTGGACAACAATAATAATAATAATAATACAGGGTATATGGTTGATCATAGTACAATAAAAAGTGTACAAGAAAAAGGGGCCGGGCACAGTGGCTCATGCCTGTAATCCCAACACTTTGGGAGGCCAAGGCAGGCAGATCACCTGAGGTCAGGAGTTTAAGAACAGCCTGGCCAACATGGTGAAACCTCTTCTCTACTAAAAATACAAAAATTAGCTGGGTGTGGTGGTGCATGCCTGTAATCCCAGCTACTCTGGAGGCTGAAACAGGAGAATCGCTTGATCCCAGGAGGTGGAGGTTGCAGTGAGCCGAGATCGTGCCACTGCACTCCAGCCTGGCCAACAGAGCAAGACTCTGTCGAAAGAAAGAAAGAAAGAAAGAGAGAAAGAGAGAAAGAGAGAAAGGGAGGAAGGGAGGGAAGGGAGGGAAGGGAGGGAAGGAAGGGAAGGAAGAGAAGGAAGAGAAGGAAGGGAAGGGAAGAAAGGAAAAAATAATCCCCCAGATGTTATCGTATTTTAGATAATGTAAAAATCCAATCAATAGTAAACTCAGTTCTTGTAATTCACTAGATGTTTCCAGTTTTGCCCGTTCTGGACACTTGGTAAGAGTACATGACTGGGATCCCCTCAGGGTAGGGTTGGGCCATATGACTATATCTGGCCAGTGGATTATGAGCCATGTGAGTCACTTGTGCAACAGAGCATTCAATTGCCAATGTCAGATCCTCTAGAATACTCTCTTTCTGCTAGGTAGTGACAGATAGTGCTGAGAAATTACAATGAGCAGAGGCCTTGCTGACCCTCGGATGGCAGTGTGCAGAGAAATAAGTCTTTTATGTTTAAGCCACTGAGATTTGGTGGGGAGGGAAGGCGTCTTTTCATTACTGCAGCATAATCTAGCTTGTCCTAATCAATAGAATTATATTGGCAAATTGCTCATATTGACTCCCAGTGGACAATGGAACAGCGGTAAGCTCATGAAGAAATTAGTTCCTAGAAGTGACCTTTGTCAGTTGTCTTCATACCATTCCTGAAAAGAAAAATGATTAAAGAATTCTCCATTGTCCACTCTAGTTATTGTAGAAAACAATCCTGTGCAGGTGGCTATGTCAGGTGATAGGTATCTGTCTTCATATGGTCAGCTAAGAATAAAAATACCACAACATGTCAAAAGTGCCTCATGCACTTTGCTAAGTGACCAGTACAGACTGGTATAGGAAGCCTAACCATGTGTAGACTGATCAATGTTAAGAATCCTATGGGTTACCCTCTAGGCCAGATGGAGTATTTAAGGAGGCTTTCACAGGTTATCAATTCTACATTGGTTTAAATGTTTACATATATCTGTGGAACCACTTATGTTTGCTTATTATTAGGCAATTTATGTGTGTAAGCCTGCTAACAAAAAGGGAACTGACATTTAAGTAGTACTGAGAGACCATATAGAGAGATGTTTAAACCTATAATCTTTATTTTTTTCATTTTTCACAATTACCCTCTGTGGTAAACACTGTCATCCTCATTACCTTCTTATGACTGTGGCTAAGGGCGTGGCTGGGACTCCAATGCAGAAAGCCCAAAGCCAAAGCTATTGCTCATGACCCTCCAGACCCTCCTGTGTCTGGCTTGAGAGTGGAGAGAGTGCTAAGAGTGCTCCTAACAATGGCCTTGTCATTTGTTTGGGAACTCAGTAAGTCAGATACCTGAACCCAGCAAAGAATGTGAGGAGCAGCATTTCCAGCACAAAAACAGCACGTGAAAGGCCTGTGCCTTGAGAGCACCCATCATGTTAGAAGATACAGAAGGTCAGTCTGGCTGGAACCTCGTGAGCCAGGAGACATTGACACAATGGTGTCCATGTCCAGAAGAAGAAATCAGAGCCATATCCCTGAGGGGAACAGGCATATGAAAAGCCATGTTACAAGAGGGCTCATGAGACCATTGACCTAATGTGCAGATGTCAGACAAAACCCAAATCATATTAAAATTATATTCTTAATTTTTCTTTCACTTATAGTACTCTTAAAAGAGAAACATTAAGCAGGAGTTGAGGGTTGTAACCTGATGATGTATTTACACAGTTTCTTCTGATGAAGAATAACTTGAACGTTAAGGAAAGAACATTCATGTTAATACACAAATACCGATTCAAATGTCGAGAGGAAAAAGGAGCCCCTTCCTCATCTCTCACTATAGATTTGATAAAAGTGAAATTTGAGAGAGTGCATTCATGAACCCTTTCTCCCACTGCCCCCCAGTGCTGATGCAGGAGGAAAGAAAAAGGAAATAATTTGAATGCTTCAGAAAAGTCATAGAACTTTCTACCCTTCCACCAGATGGTGAGCTCTTTACAGCAAAGATTTGTCTTAGCTTGGAATTAATATTTCTAGTATTTCTTGTAGAATCTATTACTTAGTGAATTCTCAAAATCTGTTGGAGGGCAGGCAAGCAGAAAGGATGGGAAGACAGGAGAAAGGGAGGGAAGGAGGGAAGAGAAAAAAATATGGGAAGATAGTAAGCCTTTTTTTTTTTTTTTTT
>NW_016813477.1:331288-349974 GCF_001698545.2 Rhinopithecus bieti
TTTTTTTTTTTTTTTTTTTTGTAGAAAAAAGAAAAAAATTTGAGGTTCATAAGGAGGTGAACACAGGCTGTCAAGAGGCTGCATATGAGCCATCAGGTACTATCATGCTTCAAAGAGCAAAAGGAAGAGGTTACCAGACCTACATTTTCAAAGTTTTTCAGTGAGATCATCACAATTAAATGACAGTTTTGTCTCATGAATGTTGGTTTTATTGAGAAAAAATTTAACATGAAGACAGATTAAAAGAGAGTAATGGAAACAGTCTATTACAGTTTTTAAAAACGTCCACTTCCCTTTATATGGATCCCATTATGACTGATTTTGGCTCCATAGCAGAAGATCTGAGATTTTCAGTATCACTTCAGCAAAAATTGTTATGGTAATAATAAGAAGGCCTTTTAATCTTGCTGATTAATATAGAGTTTGGCTAACCAAATTAAGAAATTCTGCCAGAAATTGGGTTTAGGCCTGTTAATATGGCATAATAAATTTCACATGAAGTGTTCTTTGACTGTCTTACCCCAGAACAGTTGTATTTTTAAAAAATTTTGGGTACATTTAGGTATATATATTTATGGAGTACATGAAATACTTTGATACAGGCATGCAGTACATAATAATTACATCATGGTAAAAGGGGTATCCATCCCCTCAAGCATTTATCCTTTGTGTCACAAACAATCCAGTTATACTCTTTTCATCATTTTTAAATGCACAATTAAATTACTAAGTACAGTCCCCCTATTGTGCTAGAAAATAGTAGGTCTTATTCATTCTTTCTATTTTTTTGTATGCATTAACCATCCCCACTTTCCCTCTACGTCCCCCCTACCCTTTCCAGCTTCTGGTAACCATCCTTACTCTCTATCTCCATGAGTTCAATTGTTTTAATTTTTAGCTCCTACAAATAAGTAAGAACATGTGAAATTTGTCTTTCTGTGCCTGGCTTATTTCATTTAACATAATGACTTCCAGTTCCATCCATGTTGTTGCAAATAACAGGATCTCATTCTTTTTTATGGCTGAATAGCACTGCACTGCATATATGTACCACATTCTCTTCATCCATTCATCTATCGATAAACACATAAGTTGCTTGTAAACCTTGGTTATTGTGAAGAGTGCTGCAATAAACATGGGAGTGCAGATATCCTTTCAATAAACTGATTTCCTTTCTTTTGGATATATACCCAGCAGTGGGACTGCAGGATCCTATGATCACTCTATTTTTAGGTTTTGAAAACCTCCAAATGGTTCTCCATAGTGGTTGCACAAATTTACATTCCCGCCAATAGTATATGAGGGTTCCCTTTTCTCTATATCCTCACTAGTGTTTATTATTGCCTGTCTTGTGGATAGAATCCACTTTAACTGAGGTGAGATGATATCTCATTGTAGTTTTGATCTTCATTGCTCTGATGATCAACGATGTTGAGCACCTTTTCATATGCCTGTTAGCTATTTATGTCTTCTTTTAAGAAATCTCTATTCATATTCTTTGCCCATTTTAAAATCAGATTATTGGATTTTTTTTTCCTATAGAGTTGTTTGAGATCCTTATATATTCTGGTTACTATTCTCTTGTCAAATGGGGAGTTTGCAGATATTTTCTCCATTCTGTGTGTTGTCTCTTCACTTTGTTGATTGTTTGCTGTGCAGAAGCTCTTTAACTTGATGTAATCTCATTTGTCCAATTTTGCTTTTGTTGCCTGTGCTTGTGGGGTATTACTCAAGAAATTTTTGCCCAGACCAATGTTCTGGAGAGTTTCCTCAATGTTTTCTTGTTGTAGTTTCATAGCTTGAAATCTTAGATTTAACTCTTTAATTTATTTTGATTTTGTATATGGTGAGAGATAGGGGTCTAGTTTTATTCTTCTGAATAAGATACCAGTTTTCTCAACACAATTTATTGAAGAGACTCTCTTCCTTAATGTATGTTCTTGACACCTTTGTCAAAAATGAGTTCACTGTAAGTGTGTGGACTTGTTTCTGGGTTCTCTATTCTGTTCTACTGGCCTATATGTCTATTTTTATGTTAGTAGCATGCTGTTTGGTTACTTAGCTCTGTAGTATAATTTGAAGTCAGGTATTGTGATTCCTCCAGTTTTGTTCTCTTTGCTCCTCAGGATAACTTTGGCTGTTCAGGGTCTTTTGTGGTTTCACATACATTTTAGGTTTGTCTTTTCTATTTCTGTGAGGAATGTCATTGGTATTTTGAAAGGGATTGCATTGAATCTATAGATTGCTTTGGGTAGTATGGACATTTTAACAATATTAGTTCTTCCAGTTCATGAACATGGATTATCTTTCCATTTTGGGGGGGTTCTCTTCAATTTCTTTCATCAATGTTTTATAATTTTCATTATAGATATCTTTTACTTCTTCAGTTAAATTTGTTTCTAGATATTTAATTTTATTTATAACTATTGTACTTGGGATTATTTTAAAATTTTATTCAGATTGTTCACTATTGGCATATAGAAATTGCTACTGATTTTGTATGTTGATTTTGTATCCTGCAACTTTACTGAATTTGTCTATCAGTTCTAATAGCTTTTTGGTGGAGTCTAGGTTTTTTCAAATATAAGATAATATCCTATGTAAACTAGGATAATTTGACTTATTTTCCAGTTGGATGCCCTTTATATCTTTCTCTTGTCTGATTGCTATAGCTAGGACTTCCAGTACTATGCTGAATAACAGTGGTGAAACGGGGCATCCTTGTCATGTTCCAGATTTTCAAGAAAACACTTTCAATTTTTCCCCATTTAGTATGATACTAGCTGTGGGTGTGCCACATTTAGCTTTTATTATGTTTAGGTATATCCCTTCTATACTCAGTTTTTTAAGGATTTTTATCATGAAGGGATATTGAATTTTACCAAACACTTTGTCAGCATCAGTTGAAGTGATCATATTGTTTTTGTGCTTCATTCAGTTGATATGAGTATCACATTGATTTGTATATGTTGAACCATCCTTGCTTCCATAGGATAAATCCCACTTTGTCATGATGAGTGAACTTTATCATGTGTTGTTGAATTCAGTTTGCTAGTATTTTGTTGAGGATTTTTACATCAGTGTTTATCAGGGATATTGGCCTGTAGGTTTTTTTAATGTGTCTTTTTCTGGGTTTGGTATCAGGATAATACTGGCCTCATAGAATGAGTATGGAAGTGTTCTGTCCTCTATTTTTTTGAACACTTTGAGTAGGATTGGCATTAGTTCTTTAAATGTTTCATAGAATTCAGCAGTTAAACCATTGGGTCTCAGCATTTCTTTACTGGAAGACATTTATTATGGCTTCAATCTCATTATTTTTTATTGGTCTGTTCAGGTTTTGGATTGCTTCATAGTTCAGTCTTGGTAAGTTGTATGTGTCTAGGAATTTATCCATTTCCTCTATGTTTTCCAAGTTATTGGCATAGTTGCTCATTGTAGCCACCTAATGACCCTTTGAATTTCTGCAGTATCAGTTGTAATGTTTCCTTTTTCACCTCTGATTTTCTTTCTTTGAGTCTTCTCTTTTTTTATTAGTCTGGCTAAAGGTTTGTCAATTTTATTTATCTTTTCAAAAACCCAACTTTCTGCTTTATTGATCTTTTGTGTTGTTTTATTTCAATTTTATTTATTTCTGCCCTGATCTTTGTAATTATTTTTTCCTACAAATTTTGGGTTTGATTTGCTCTTACTTTTCTAGTTCTTTGAGATACACCATTAGGTTGTTTATTTGTTTTCTACTTTTGATGTAGGCATTGGTAGGTATAAACTTCCCTCAGTACTGCTTTCACTGTATCCCATAGATTTTGGAATGTTGTGTGTCCATTACCATTTGTTTTGAGAAATTTATCCATTTCTTATTTTCTTCATTGGCCCACTGGTCATTCAGGAGCATATTGTTTAATTTCCATGTGTTTGTATGATTTTCAAAATTCTTCTTGTTGTTGATTTCCAGTTTTATTCCTTTGTGGTCAGAGAAGAGGCTTGATATTATTTCAATTTTTGGAATGTTTTAATACTTTTGCTTTGTGACCTAAAATATATTCTATTCTTGAGAATGATCCATGTGCTGAGGAGAAGAATGTGTATCCTACAGACCTTGAAGAAATGTTCTGTAAATATCTGTTAGGTCCATTTGCTCTATTATGCAGATTAAGTCCAACGTTTCTTTGCTGATTTTCTATCTGGAAGATCCGTCCAACACTGAAAATGGGGTGTTAAAGTCTCAAGCAATTATGGCATTGAGATCTCTCTCTCTCTCTCTCTCTCTTTAGCTCTAATAATATTTGCTTTATTTATCCAGGGGTTTCATTGTTGGGTGCATAATTACAATTGTTATATCCTCTTGCTGAATTGACCCCTTTATCGTTATATAATGAGCTTACTGTCTCTTTTTATAGTTTTTTTCTTGAAATCTATTTTGTCTGATACAAGTATAGCTACTATTTGGCTTCCATTGGCGTGGAATACCTTTTCTCATCCCTTTATTTTCAGCTGTGTGTATCTTTATAGATAAAGCGTGTTTCTTGTAGGCAACAGGTCATTTGGTCTTGCTTTTTTATCCATTTAGGCACTCTGACTTTTTATTACAGAGTTTAGTCCATTTACATTTAATGTTATTATTGGTAAGTAAGGACTTACTCTTGCCATTTTGTTATTTGTTTTCTGATTGTTTTGTGGTCTTCTTTTCCTATTTTGCTTCCTTTCTGTCTTCCTTTTAGTGAAGGTAATTTTCTCTGGTGATGTGGTTTAATTTCTTGCTTTTTATTTTTTGTGTATTCAGTGTATGTTTTTTGATTTGATGTCACCGCAAGGCTTGTAAGTAATATCTTATAACCCATTATTTTTAACTGATGACAAACTAACACTGATTGCATAAACAAAAAAAAAAATCACAAAAAACATAATAAAACTCTACACTTTAACATCTTCCCCTGGTTTTAACTTTTGTTCTTTCTCTGTGTCTTATTTTACTGTCAATGTCTTAAAAAGTTGTTGTAGTCATTATTTTTTATTGGTTCATCATTTAGTCTTTCTACTTGTAAGAGTAGTTTACATACCACAATTACAGTATCATAATATTCTCTTTTCCTGTGTGCTTACTATTAAAAGTCAGTTTTATATCTTCAGATGAGCTCTTGTTACTCATTGTTACCCTTTTCTTTCAGATTAAAGAATATCCTTTAGCATTTCTTATAGGACAGGTCTGATATTGATGAAATCCCTCAGATTCTGTTCATCTGTGAAGGTCTTTATTTCTCCTTCTTGTTTGAAGAATATTTTCAGCAGATGTATTATTCTAGTGTAAAAGGTTTTTTTTTTTTTCCTTCAGCACTTTAAATATGTCATGCCACTCTCTCCTGGCCTGTAAGGTTTACACTGAGAAGTCTGTTTCCAGACGTATTGAAACTCCATTGTATGTTATTTGTTTCTTTTATGATCCTTTCTTTATCCTTGACCTTTGGGAGTTTGATTTTCAGATGCCTTGAGGTAGTCTTCTTTGGGTTAAATCTGTTTGGTGTTCTATAACCTTCTTATACTTGAATGTTGATATCTTTCTCTAGGTTTGAGAAGTTCTCTGATATTATCCTTTTCAATAAACTTTTTGTTGGTTTTTTTGTTTGTTTGTTTGTTTTGTTTTTTTTGAGACAGAGTTTCACTCTTGTTTCCCAGGCTGGAGTACAATGGCATGATCTTGGCTCGCTGCAACCTCCACCTCCCAGGTTCAAGCAATTCTCCTGCCTCAGCCTCCTAAGTAGCTGGGATTACAGGTGCCCACCACTATGCCTGGCTAATTTTTTTTTTGTATTATTAGTAAAGATGGAGTTTCACCATGTTGGCCAGGCTGGTCTTGAACTTCTGACCTCAGGTGATCCACCTGCCTCGGCCTCCCAAAGTGCTGGGATTACAGGCATGAGGCACTGTACCCCACCTCCTTTCAGTAAACTTTCTACCCCTATCTCTGTCTCTATTTCCTCTTTAAGGCCAATACCTCTTAGATTTACCCTTTTGAGGCTGTTTTCTAGATCTTGTAGGCATGCTTCATTGCTTTTTATTCTTTTCTCTTTTATCTCCTCTGACTGTGCTTGTGTCACCTCTCCCCAAGCTCCAGGTGGTTCAGCACAGGGAGAGAGATCTGTTTGATACATTGTTCAGTGTGTCAATTGCATTTTTTAACTCTAGAATTTCTGCTTGATTCCTTTTAATTATTTCAGTCTCTTTGTTAACTTTATCTGATAGAATTCTAAATTCCTTCTCTGTGTTATCTTGAATTTCTTTGTTCCTCAAAACAGTTATTTTGAATTCTGTGTCTGGAAGGTCATATATCTCTGTTTCTCCAGGATTAGTCCCTGATGGCTTATTTAGTTCTTTGGGTGAAGACATGTTTTCCTGGATGGTATTAATACTTGTAGATGTTATTCAGTGTCTGGGCATTGAAGAGTTAGGTATTTATTGTAGTCTTCACAGTCTGGGCTTGTTTGTGCCTGTCCTTCTTAGGAAGGCCTTCTAGTACCCAAAGAGACTTGGGCACCAAGCCCAATAATACTGTGTATTTTTCAGACTCTTAGAGATACCACCTTTGTGGTCTTGGATAAGATCTGGAAGAATTCTCTGGATTATGAGGCAGAGACTCTTGTTCTTTTCCCTTACTTTCTCCCAAACATACAAAGCCTCTCTTTCTCTGTGCTGACCCACATGGAACTGGGAGTGTGGTGATCCATCCACCCCTGTGGTTCCCACCACTAGGACTACACTGAGTTGGACCTGAAGTCAGCACAGCACCGGATCTCACCCAAGGCCCACCGTAACCACTATGTGGCTACAGCCTATGTTCACTCAAGGCCCTAGGGCTTTACAGTCAGCAGTTTGGGAAACCAGCCAGGATTATGTTCTTCCCTTCAGGGCAGTGAGTTCCCCCAGGCCCTGGGCAGGTCAGAAATGCTTCTGGGAGCCAGGGATTGGAGTAAAAAAACCTTAAAATCTACCTGGTGCTCTACTCTACTATGGCTTTGCTGGCCCACAAACCACAAGACAAAGTTCTTCCTGCTTTTTCTTCCCCTTTCCACAGGCAGAGGAGCATCTCTCAGTGGTCACCACCACTGACCCATGGTGAGTTCTGCCAGGCCACCGTCAATGTTCCCTTAAAGCGCACAGGCTCTTCAGTCAGCTTTTGGTGAATGCTGTGAGGCCTGGGACTCACTTTCAGAGCAATAGTCTCCCCTCTGGCCCAGGGCAGGTCCAGAAATGCTGTCCAAGAGCCTGCTTGTTGCTCTGCCCCGCTGTGGCTGCCCTGGTACCTAAGGTGCAAGACAGAGTCCTCTTTACTTTCCCCTCTGTTTTTCTCAAATAGAAGGAGTCTTTTCACTGTAGACACCACAGGTAGGAATGTGCTAGGTCTCACCCGAAACCGGCATAGCTCTGAATCTCACCTAAGGCCCACGGCAAGTACAGCCTGGCTACTACTGCTGATTATTTGGGGCCCAATGACGCTTCAGTCAGAAGGTGATGAATCCTGCCAGAAATGGGGCTTTTCCTTCAAGGCAGAAGGTTCTTTTCTTGTCCAGGGTATGTCTAGAAAAGTCTGGAAGCTAGAGCTTAGAATGGGGGCCTCATGACTCTGCCTGGTGCCCTGTCCTATTATGGCTGAGCTGGTTTCCAAGATTCAAAACCAAATCCTCTTTACCCTTCTCTCTCCTCTCCTCAAGCAGAAGGAACAAGTCACTTGCTTTGCTGCAAGCTGTGATGCCTGGGGTTATTGAGGTGGGGTAACACAAGCCCTCTCTTAGCCACCCTGGGTGATGTCTCACTAGGTCATGTGCTGCCCTAGTCCACTGGCTCTAAGCCCAACCAAGCACCAGGATCTGCTTAGGAAGAATTGCAGTCTTTGTGTCCTAGACTGCCTTTCAAGTTTACCTAGAACTCCAGAGCATGTTAGCCCATGGTGGCAAGGCTTGCTGAGAAACTCGAGTTCCGACTGCTGGAATGGGCAATTCCTCTCTGGCTAGGGCTGATCCAAATGCTCCCTCCATGGGTGGGCAATGACTGAGCCCAGCACAGGTTGGCTCCCTGCTGTGATGGGGCAGCACTGAGTTCAATGCCAAGTCCCCCACTTGCTGTGCTTTCCCTCTCCCATAAGCACAGATTCTCTGTGGTACATAACCACTGCTGGAGAGTAGGGGAGGAGTGGTGTTGGTGATTCAAGACTGTCTTTTCTATCCTCTTGAGTGCCTCTTTCAGTGAGAGGAAGTTAAAACCAGGTACTGTGATTGCTTACCTGATTGTTAGTTCTTATGATGGTGCTTTTTTATGTGTAGGTAGTTGTTAAAATTTGGTGTTCCTGCACAGGGGATTGATCGGTGGAGGCTTCTATTCAGCCATCTTGCTCCACCTCAGAACTGTTATATTTTCCTATTTGAGAATGAGGCTTCATGTTTGCATAAAGAAAAAATTTAAGTGTATAATTTTTACTTAAAGTAATTTCCATGTTGTATTTCCAGGTTAAAAAGTGAAACCGTAGGGTACTACAACCATGGATAATTCAGCAGTCCATGTTTACTAAATGTTTATTAAATGCTAGATATGTCACCGGCCATGTGCACGGGTGCTGAGAGTACTGTGGTGAACATACAAGTCAAGGCCCAGCCCTCTGTCTGTCTCACTATGAGATATAAGTCCGTCTGTGACTCAGTCCAATGTGGGGGCTCCACTTTTCAACTCTGACCTCCGTTAGTCTCTTGCCACATATTGCTGGAACCAGAACTGAGACCCTGAGGCATTTAGGCAGATAACGGACAGTGTTCAGAGAAACAGGGAGGGAGAGCAGGCATTTGGCAGTCTGTGTTAAGGAAAGCAAAACCTCCCTTGCAATACAATCAATAGACTTTAACATTAAAATAAACTTGGAGCAATTGCAAACATAGTGACAGAATTGCCTGCTTTGATACAAAGCAGTTGATGCGTCCCAGCTATAAAGGCACTGTATAAAGAGAATGTTGGGTTAGACCAACTGGAGAGGATCAGCAGAGCCAGAACAGTAGGGGGAAACCATCTGAAGACAGTTTTCCTATTCACATTGATTAAATTCATCAATACCTGATAAGAGGAGACTGGACATTCATATCAGAACTCACTGTACACAAAAATAATTACAAACAGTTTTCTGTATGTAATTATTCTCAAGTGAATCATAGAGTAATCTGTATATGTTCTCATTTCATAGTACAAACTGGATCATTTTGTATCCCTTTTTTGTCTTTAAAAGCCATGTATTAAAGATCCACCAGGATGAGATCTTTGCAGGCAGGGACTACAATTTATCATGCTTACGGCTATATCCCCAGGACCTAGTACACGTCCTGTGCATAGACCATTGTTTGTGTTCTGGCTGCCTAGGCCTTTTAAGCACCCTTCTCTGTTTAGGAAATGTCTCACCTTATCAATACTACCTCTCTAAAGTAAAACCAGAAAACACATGTACCCAGCTTTCCTTGCAGCTAGAGGCATGCAGCCTAGGCTTCACCAACCAGATGCACCCACAAGACACTTCATTCAGAAGTGAACAACACAAGGAAGCAGGCTTTACCTCAAATCTATTTTTTTTTCTGGAAAGAGTGACAACTGAAGCATCAGGCTTTCTCCTCCAGGAAGCTTTCCCTGAACATTCCCCAGTCATCTCCAGATGGACTGAGTTAGATATCCTTCCTTTAGTTCTACTTTTTCATTGCACTTTCCCATTTGCATGATAACTATTAGCATATTTTATTACCTTCTAATCATCTGTAATAGTTAAAGTAATACTAGCTGCTCTAATCAACAAACCGAAAATATGTGGTGAATCAAACACAATAGAAGTTCCTTAAAGAACTAAAAGTAGATCTACCATTTGATCCAGCAATCCCACTCCTGGGTATCTACCCAGAGGGAAGTGTCATTATATGAAAAAGATACTTGCACATACATGTTTATACCAGCATAATTTGCAACTGCAAAAACATGGAACCAGCCCAAATGCCCATCAATCAATGACTGGATAAAGAAAATGTGGTATATATACATCATGGAGTACTACTCAGCCATAAAAAGGAACAAAATAATGGCATTCACAGCAACCTGGATGGAATTGGAGACCATTATTCTAAGTGAAGTAACTCAGGAATGGAAAAGCAAACATCATATGTTCTCACTCATAAGTGGGAGCTAAGCTATGAGGACACAAAGGCATAAAAGTGACACAGTGGACTCTGGGGACTTGGGGGAAGTGTGGGTGGGGGGTGAGGGATAAAAGACTACACATTGGGCACAGCATACACTGCTCGGGTGATGGGTGCACCAAAATCTTAGAAATCACCACTAAATAACTTATTCATGTAACCAGACACCACCTCTTCCCCAAAAATCTATGAAATAAAAAACATATACAAAAAAAAGCCTTCTTTTCTAATCACATTAGGTCAAAATAGGGTACTTAGGATGAGCAGACAGCTCTTCTACAAGTGATGGTTCTGGAATCCAGGCATCTTGCATCTACCTTGTGGCTCCACCATCTGTACCACATGGCTTCCAAGGGTACCATTCCCATCTGAACCAGGCCAGAAGGCAAAGGGCATGGAGAATCACACACTGCAGGGCTTTATAAGCAAGGCCCAGCAGTGATACTTATCATTTCTGTTCATATTCTATTGCCCAGAACTCAGCTTCATTGCTATCCCTAACTGGAAAATACACCCTAGCTTCCTTTAGGTAAGAGTACATCAACAGTAGAAAGTCATGATACTGTCGGTCGCAGTGGCTCGCGCCTGTAATCCCAGCATTTTGGGAGGCCAAAGCAGCAGGATTGCTTGAACCCAGGAGTTCGAGATCAGCCTAGGCAACATAGTGTAGAAATGAGGTCTACAAAAAAAATTTTTTTTTAATGAGGCAGGAGGATCACTGGAGCCCAGGAGGTTGAGGCTACAATGAGCTGTGATCATGACACTGCACTCCCACCTGGGTGGCAGAACAAGACCCTGCCTCGGAAAGGGAAGGGAAGGAAAGGGAAGGGGAGGGGAGGGAGAGAAAGAGAGAAAGAAAAAAAAAGAGAAGGAAGGAAAGAAAGAAAGAGAGAGAGAGAGAAAGAAAAGAAAGAGAAAGAAAAAGAAAGAAAGAAAGAAAGAGAGAGAAAGGGAAAGAAAGAAAAAGAGAGGGAGGGAGGAAGGAAAGAAAGGAGAAGAAAAAGACAGTCATGATAAAGTGCAATATCTTAACTTTCTGTCATTTTTCTTGCTTCCTTCTTCCTCAGTTTGGAGAAAGAATGATCAGTACTAAGGCTAATATAGTAGCCCTGTGCAATTCACAGATGTGACTCTGATCTGGATTCCCTTTACTTGGCTCTCCAGTGCTTTTTTTTTTTTTTTTTTTTTTTTTTTTTTTTTTTTTTGCTAAGCATTTCTGTTTAGGGGGCACATATTCATGGGATAGTTATTTTTGAATGCTTTGCCTGAAATTGCTTTTATCTCCAGGCTCCCCATGTGTCAGTTTGAAAGGGAAAGCGCTTAGCATGCAGCCTGGGCACCACATGTGTTCCGAGATGCTGGCACATGGAAGGCTTAGGAGGTTCCAAATCATTGCCTATTGGCCACCCACAGGCTAATGAAGGAAATGTCTTTTCATTTTCTCTGCTTCTCTCGGGCTTAGGTGCCTTATCAGCAGCCAGGGAGAGCTGGGAATACGACTCTGGTGCCAGGGACCTCCAGAGCCCGGATGTGCAGAGCCAGTCAGCCCTCCAGAAGCTGCTCGAGTATGGCGGAAGCTCTTTGCATCAGCAGGCTGCTCTCCACAAACTGCTCACGCAGTCCCCGCACGTTGGCAACTCTGTAGGAGGAAGCTATCTCGAGCTGGCCAACACGGTGAGTACTTTTTGGTTCATGGAACACATATTTCGGCCTGTCTGTATTCCAATACAAATATTTTAATTTTGTGCTCCAGGGAGCATATCGGGTATTGTCTTCTTTATTGCGGTAAATATTGTACCATTTTCAGCATTGCCAGTAATGTTTAGTATTCCAAAGTTGCCAGTACTTAGGGACTTTACTTTCATTGAGACCAGAGTAGACTCCTAAAAGGTGTTTTAATTAAGGCTGTAACTTGCACAGGTTTAATTACTAGAAGATGCACACAGCTCTTCCATAAGTAGACTACTTCTATGGTTCTAAACATTACAAATTAATTGTATATACTTGCTTCTGTTCCCTAATTTGGACTTTATTCATTTGAAAAACAAAAAGGAAAATGTTGCATTGAAGGTTTCTTGTTTCTGGTTATACTTTAAGAGTATTTTCTGTCGAAAACTGTGGGACAACTTATTATGTCATTATGTGTAATTTACCTTCCTTTTTCCTTCAAGGTGAGTCACTACAAAGCGACCTTTGGGCAAAGAGCTATTGTCTTCTTTTCTAAGTCAGGGCTGCCAAACGAGGTGGGGGGCTGATGGCCTGGCCATTTTGGGTGACATGCAGACAGTACAAATAGAGATTGCTATCCAACCACTGTGGGAAAGGTCTAAAAGCCTACCTGGCTTTTTGAAACTGAAGTTCGAATGGTAGACTAAGCATCTCAATAACTTTGACTTACGCATATTTACAGCCTGCTTTGATGTAGACCAGTGGTTTTCAGACTCTTTGTGTTTGAGGCACATTTTCTAATTCTTACACTTTTGGTGGGATGTTTGAAGGAACTAGCAATTGTAAATATGACAACAATAATTAAAATACAATCATCAGAAAAATCCCAATTAAATGACATTCTACAAAATACGTAACCAAAACTCCTCAAAAGTGTCAAGGTTATCAAAAACAAGGAAAGTCTGAGAAAGAGAAACTGTCCAGCTAAAAGAAGCCTAAGAAAATATGACAACTAAATGTAATGCATACCCTCAATAGGATCCTGGACCAGAAAAAAAGGACATTAGAGTAAAACACACATGCAAACACACACCCACACCCACACACACACACACGAAGCCTAAAGTATGGACTTTAGTTAATAATAGTGTATCAACATCCGTTCATTAATTGTGACTATTATACCATAATAATGTAAGATGTTAATAAGTAGGAAAAACTATTAGTGGGGTATGTGATTACTCTCTTGCCTATCTTTCCAAATTTGGTCTAAAACTTTTTTTTTTTGAGACAGAGTTTCGCTCTTGTTGCCCAGGCTGGAGTGCAATGGCGCGATCTCGGCTCACTGCAACCTCCGCCTCCAGGGTTCAAGCAATTCTCCTGTCTCAGCCTCCCAAGCAGTTGGGATTATAGGTACCCGCCACCATGCCTGGCTAATTTTTGTATTTTTTTTTTTTTAGTAGAGACAGGGTTTCACCATGTTGGCCAGGCTGGTCTCGAACTCCTGACCTCAAGTGATCCACCCGCCTTAGCCTAAAACTATTATAAAATAAAAAATATATTAAAAACATATAAATATGCACTGCTAGGGTATGATATGTCTCATAAAAATCTGTAAAAACATTCATAGTTATTGCACTGCTTGTTACTTGGCCACACTTCAAGAACATTCTTGCACAGTTTGAGTAGAACTCTAACTATCCTAATCTTGCCCTCCTATGTGCTCAGGAGATTAGGCAATTATCAGTGAATATGTCATCTTTCTCTGGCATAGGCCTGGACTTAGGCTGTGCCTGCTTCAAATAATTTGCAGCAAGCTGAACCCTCCTCTGTACTACATCAGCTCAGCCTTTTCTCAAGACAGACATTGCCATGACAGGATGGATTACAGCAGAAATCAGTGTTACACAGAGATCAAAATTTGATGGTACCTTCTCTGGAGGGTTCCAGGTTCATGGCCCACCAGTTTGCTGCAGCAAACCTACTATTGAAAACTGTGGCCGGGCGCGGTGGCTCAAGCCTGTATTCCCAGCACTTTGGGAGGCTGAGACGGGCGGATCACGAGGTCAGGAGATCGAGACCATCCTGGCGAACATGGTGAAACCCCGTCTCTACTAAAATACAAAAAAAACTAGCCGGGCGAGGTGGCGGGCGCCTGTAGTCCCAGCTACTCAGAGGCTGAGGCAGGAGAATGGCGTGAACCCGGGAGGCGGAGCTTGCAGTGAGCTGAGATCCGGCCACTGCACTCCAGCCCCGGCGACAGAGCCAGACTCCGCCTCAAAAAAAAAAAAAAAAAAGAAAACTGTGGGAGTTGGCTGTTTCCTGTCTCTGTATAACTCTGTGGTTCCCAGCTTCTCCAGTAACCTCCTGGACTGATTTCTAAGTTCTCCTGTCTCTCCTGATTGGAGGCCAGCTCAGTCCTTGAGGTTCCCATAGCCAGGTTCTCTGAGTTGGCTCTTCAGGGGAGTCAAGGCACAGAGAACTCTCACATACCCAACAGTCATATACATACCCTGTTTTTAGTTTACTGGTTAAGCTTTAGAAATGAGGGAACACTGCCTAACATTTCCTCTGCACACTCACTCAAGGCGATCCCTTGGCAAGAACTGAACCATAAATGCAAATGCAGGCACTGAAGTCCTATGACTGTGATTACACTATTTATTTCCTTACCAAATGGAAAAGTAAAACTTTAAAAATACCATTTGAATTTACAGACCCATTATTAATGCCATTGGACACTGTGGTAGAGTACATTTTGGGCCTCAGTTCTTCATCCTCCCCTGTGTCTTCACTGTTTGTCATGCAACCCTAGAGTCTTTCTTTCAGACATGTGAGAGTGATGTATGATAGTTGTTTTAACCATTGCGTTTGCGGTGGTTTGTTTCATAGCCATAGTGACTCAGGGTCTTCTCAGATGAGTCTGTAGAGCCTGATTTGAGAAATACCCTTCCCAGGTGGACAAAGAAAGCAAATAGTCTCTCTAAACTGCATATTTGGGCAATCCCTTTATTTATATAATCACACTAAAAGTAATTTATGTCCCTTCTAAGGAAAAATCTTGAACTAATAAAATTAAGTTTTATTTTTTTCTTTTAAATAGCTACTAAGAGCAAAAGGCATTTTATCAGTGTCTAGTTCGGAGACAGAAAGCACACAGTAATTCACACAGGGAAAGTTTAGTATAAATGATTATTAACTAGTAGCAGAGGATTACCTACTAAGGGTAAAGAAAACCATAATGAACACAGGAATAGCACATAGAAAGAATAGCCACTACCCCTAAGGCTGTTGCCAAGGAAGGAGTGTCAAAGAAGGAACAAATTTGGAAGAGGGCCCTCCCCTCACCCAGGGATGATTCTGACCCCTTTGAAAGGAAGTCTGCAGCCCATTGACTTGCAGAGAATTTCCCTGAGATGTTGCAGGCCAGAGCTGACAAGCAGGACACCAAACTTCTGAACCTTTGGTCCAGCCTCCTGGGATACCACCCACTGGGGCATCTGCAAGACTCATCAGGTATCACTGAGTTGTCCACTGAGATGCCAGAGGGATTCACAGGGAAGCTGCCTGCTGGAGTGGTGGCAAACCCACTGAAAAGTCCCCCAAATAGTGCCACTAAAACTTAATAGAGTGAGTCACTAGATGTCCTATGCTGCGGGCCCCTACCCACCACAAGAGCTAGCAGAGGAGAGCACAGCACAGTCAAGCCACAAGAGTCAAGCTGAGTGTCCTCCAGTGTCTCTCCAGCACCCTCTCTTGACAAAGGAGAAATGTTTACATGGTCCAGCTCCAAGACCACAAAACAGGACAAAGAAAGCTGGATTTGGAGATGAGAAGCAACAAATGATAACTAGGCAAAGACATTTTTAGCATTGAGGATTTCCTGGGAGATTCCTACATAAGCTTTTTACCTTTCTAAGCATCTCTTCCTTTTCTTGTACCACCAATCACCAGTCTTCTCATTCTACCTAAGACAGTGGATACCATGAGGCTTAACATACTGTTCACAATGCAAAGGCAACAAGACAGTGTTGTACACAGATACTTACAGCAGGCATGGTTTTATCGAAGAAGCAAAATGGCCACACATTATACAGAATAAGAGATTTATTATCATAAGGGCTAGACCTTACACAAATGTGAGAGCTGGTAATACAATCTATGAAGACTATTGGTTCTGTATCTAGTGTTGAGCTTGAAGTTACTATAGGTTTGTCAGATCAGCTGTTAAGAGGGAAAGCTGGATGTATAGGAGAGTAGGGACAAACCAGAACTCATGAGGACCAATGGGACCATTGAGGACAAACTGGAAACCTCTTCTGTGTCTTACCATGTCTAACCTTGATGCTGTGGGTGACCTGCAGGAGAAACTGGCACTCTGTCTCCTGCAGTGTGTCTCCTGCACACACACTTGGCCCAGGACTCAGAGAAGCTGAAGGAGGAGATTTAGTGAATTAGAATTACCGCAAGCCTGGTACACCAAGTAGTTAAGCAGCAGATTAGCAATAATGTGTGCAAGTGGACAAGGTGCATAGTGCCTGCTATGGTTTGTTTTCCCCTCCAAAATTCATATGGGAATTTAGTTGCCGTTATAACAGTATTAAGAGGTGGGACAATTAAGAGGTGATTAGGCCATGATAGCTCCACCCTCATGGGTGGGATTGGTGCCATTTTAAAAGGACCAGTTCCATTCTCTCTCTCTCTCTCTCTGTCTTTCCCACTACCTCTCTCTCTCTGTCTCTCTTTTTCTCTCACCATCTTCTTGCCCTTGCTCTCTTTCACCATGTGATAACACAATAAAAAGTCACCTGACAGATGCCAGTGCCTTGATATTGGGCTTCCCAGCCTCCAGAACTATAAGCCAAATAATTTCTATTCATTATAAATTACCTGGTTTCAGATATTCTGTGATAGCAGCACAAAACAGACTAAGACAGTACCCTGCACCAAGTTTCAGAGCATAAAAAGTATGACTTCCTTACTTCTTCCTTCTGGATTTCACACAGAATGTCTCTCATGGCCAAACAGAACCATACAGGAAAGAGAACTCGGGAATATGGTTCCAGCTTAGCTGAATTTAGTACCAAGTCACCACAAAGCAGCAGCAAAACTCAGTGTAATGTAAGCCCATAAAACTATGGGTAAAGCAATATGAGATATTTTAAGAATTTGGTAAAGAGGGGATGCAGTGGGAAAGATATATTGCCTGTCTTCTGATAGATATTTTTCTACCAAGATTTGTATTACCAGGAAAGAATGCTAGTACAAATTATAATGTTATGGATTCTGAGTAGTAACATATGTAAGTATTCTAAAACATAAAACATAACAGAAGTTTCATTTTCTAGATACAGCAGGATTACATTCCTGAATAAACTAGCAATGTCTAGATAAATTCTGTCAGCTATACTACTTGGTTTTAAAGTATTAATTATAGGCTTTATTTTCATTAATAAAAGTATTAATTGATGTACATTAAAATTATACTAGAAAAGAAGCCATGTGGACAATAGAAAGTTGATGAAAAGTAGAAGTAATCATTTGTCTCTGTCTTCCCTCATTTAAAAGGTCTTCACCAACTTTTTAAAATGTATTCTTGAATTGCTTTTAATATAGGGAACTTTTCATTTCTCCTTCTGCAATCTTAACACACTATAATCATTATGGTACTTGCCAAATTTGGGGATACCAAACTTTGATCTAGAGGATGTGTCTTAGCTTCATGGTTAAAGCAAGGCTGATTGTTCTATGAGCACCCTCTTCTGGGCATTGTTCAGAGTCAAAGAACAAAAAATTCTTCAGCATAGGGCACGCTTGTCACCCTTTAGATTTTCAGGGAATTAGGATAGGACAAATAAAATATTGGAATTTTGAGAAAAGGGCTAAGGAATGGCCTAGAATATAGGGTTGATTTTTTTAAAATTCAGAACATTGGCTGGGCACGGTGGCTCACACCTGTAATGCCAGCACTTTGGGAGGCTGAGACAGGCGGATCACTTAAGGTCAGGAGTTCAAGACCAGCCTGGCTAACATGGTGAAACCACATCTCTACTAAAAATACGAAAATTAGCTGGGCATGGTGGTGCATGCCTGTAATCCCAGCTACTCAAGAGGATGAGACTAGAGAATTGCTTGAACGCGGGAGGCGGAGGTTGCAGTGAGCTGAGATCATGCCACTGCACTCCAGCCTGGGTGACAGAGCGAGACTCCATCTTAAAAAAAAAAAAAAAAAAAAAAAAAAAGATCAGAAATCAGAACCTTGAATTGTCACTTCCAAGTGATTGAGACTGATTTTTAAAAAATATGTATTGTAAATATATATGTAATACGGCCAGGCATGGTGGCTCACGCCTGTAATCCCAACACTTTGGGAGGCCAAGGTGGGCAGATCACTTGAACCCAGGAGTCTGACCAGCCTGGGCAACATGGTGAAACCATGTCTCTACAACACAAATATTAGCTGGGTGTGGTGGCACATACCTGTGGTCCCAGCTACTTGGGAGGCTGAAGTGGGAGGATCGCTTGAGCTTGGGAGGTGAAAGTTACAGTGAACCAAGATCACACCACTGCCCTCCAGCCTGGGCAACAGAACTAGACCCTATCTAAAAAAAAAAAGTGTATATAATATATATTTAATATATGCAAATATTCTAAAACATAAAACATAACAGAAGTTTCACTTTCTAGATACAGCAGAGATAAATTTCTGAATGAAATAGCCATGTCTAGATAGATTCTGTCAGCTATACTACTTGGTTTTAAAGTATTAGCTTTATTTTATTAATAAAACTATTAATTGATGTACAC
>NW_016813477.1:350202-357199 GCF_001698545.2 Rhinopithecus bieti
GTATATAATATATATTTAATATATGCAAATATTCTAAAACATAAAACATAACAGAAGTTTCACTTTCTAGATACAGCAGAGATAAATTTCTGAATGAAATAGCCATGTCTAGATAGATTCTGTCAGCTATACTACTTGGTTTTTAAAGTATTAGCTTTATTTTTATTAATAAAACTATTAATTGATGTACACTAAAATAAATTATACTATAAAAGAAGTCATGTGCATAACAGAAAGTTGATGAAAAGTAAAAGTAATCATTTGTCTCCCTGTCTTCCCTCATTTATAGATATATAAATTTATAATATATTTATATAAATATATAAATACATGTATATATGAATACATATATACATAGATGTATATATACATATACATATATAAATACATATATAAATATATATGAAGCAAAGACATTTTAGTTTTGTGCTATTAGTTATCTAACATACCAGCTATCTGTGGGGAAATGCACTGTTTCATGAGTTTTTCTGTAACATTTCAAATGATGAAGTTGTAAACACAGACTCATTTCTATGCAGATGAAGATGGTAATGTCTGTATTCTGCACCCTGCTGCTCAAGGCTGTCTTCTTTTCCTTTGGATGACTTGGCTTCAACTTTGCCCATTTTAAGATTTAATTTTGTGTTTAATGCTTTTTTGCAAAAGTAATTTACATTTTTAAAGGAGAAAAAAAGTCATGAGTTGTGAAAATAAAATCATGCGAATTAGAAAACTGACATAGCAAGTTTTGCTCCTCTGTGTATCCAACAGTCAAAAACTCCAAGCAGCCTTTTTACTTTAGGCTGGTTTAACATCTGTGAATTGGAAATCGAATTAAAACTGTGTATTATCATGCTCATTTGCTATATGATCAAAATTATTAATATAGTCATTATTAACTGAACCTTGATACAACACTATTGGTTACTTTGGAGAATACTGCATATCCACACATTTCAGCCAATACAGAAACATCTTTAAAAGGTGTGGGAATAAGAGTTGTAGTCGTGGTGAGAGAGACAGAGGTCTTCTTTTTGGTTTAACCACTTGATCAACTTCTTGTGTTTCACATTAGTTTTGGTTTGTTTCCCCTTTCTTCATTTCAACCATAAAGTACCGAGGAGTTTTCTGTTTGTTTTATACTTTTCAATTTCCACAGTCCTTATTATTCTCCCTCTTATTAGATCTGCTACCTTGATGTTTTAGGGTCAAAGGATTTGAAAATTCTTAAGAAGAATTTTCAGAAATTTTGAAATAAAGCAAAAAGATTACTGGGTGCTCGTTCAAACTCGTATTAGATCCTCTAAGAATCAGCTGATACTTCAGGAGATGTAGCTTTCTTTGGCTATTTGCTGTTAATTGAAGTCTAGAATCTGTAGCATTTGGATGTTAATTTGTAGAAGATTGGTAAGTTACTGATGACTTTTGTCTGGTAGAGATACAAACTACTTTTGCCCAGCAGGGAAGGTAACCCCAAATGTTATATTTTATTTGCCCTAGTAAAACGGCAACCATTTTGTTACTAACTTTGCAGTCCTATGCCAGCATTATTTTTTTCTACTGAATTTATATTTACCAGTTTCTTCTATTTTTTTTTTCTTTTTTTGAGACAGGTTCTCATTCTGTCACCCAGGCTGGAATGCACTAGCTTACTGCAGTCTTGACCTCTTGGGCTCAAGCAGTCTTCCCACCTTAGAGTCCCAAAGTGCTGGAATTATAGGTATAAGTCACTGTGCCTGGCCTCTTCTATCCTTCTTTAAATCAGCTTTATTATCCTGCCAGTTTCCTCAAGGAATTAAGTAAATCTCAGGAAAATACTTATTTATAGCCAGGGATGGTGGCACATACCTCTAGTTCCAACTACTTGGGCAGCTGAGGTGGGAGGATTGCTTGAGGCCAGAAGTTGGAGGTTGCAGTGTGCTATGATCATGCCTGCACCCTAGCCTGGGCAACACAGCAAGCCATTGTCTCAAAAAATAAAGAAAACATCAAAAAAGAAAGTTACTTACAAGTGGCTACATTTAGGGTAGCATTTGGAAATAGAAACTTAAAAAATTCTAAAGAAATGAGATCTTTCAAGGAGATTTCCAGATATTTACCGATCACTTTTTTATAGTCTAAGAGCTGTCTCAAGATGATGTTGTTGTCATCAGGAGTTCTCAAGGTGGTATTGTTATTAAAAATTATGCTGAATAATCTTGTATGTAGAATTCACTTAGAAATACCAGATCATAGCCAGAGGCAGCAGCTCACACCTGTAATCCAAGCACTTTGGGAGGCTGAGGTGGGCAGATCACCTGAGGTCAGGAGTTCAAGACCAGCCTGGTCAACATGGTGAAACCCCGTCTCTACTAATAATACAAAAATTAGCCAGGTGTGGTGGCAGGTGCCTGTACTCCAAGCTACTCGGGAAGCTGAGGCAGGAGAATCATTTCAACCCAGGAGGCAGAGGTTGCAGTGAGCCAAGATGGCACCACTGTAATCCGGCCTGGGCAACAGAGCAAAGCTCAGTCTCAAAAAAAAAAAAAAAAAAAAAAAAAAAAAAAACCCCCAAAAAAAAAAAAAAAAAAAAAAAAAAAAAAACCAAACCAAAACCCAAAATAAAACAAGAACAAAAGAAACAGATCACGAAAAAGTAATAATTTCTACCTACAGAGAGAAGAGTCCTCAAAAAACTTCAGTCTAACCTTTTTATTTTAAAAACAGGGATATGGAGGCGCAGATCAAAATATCCACCTAAGGACACACAAAATAGTAGAACCAAGANCTCCAAGCTACTCGGGAAGCTGAGGCAGGAGAATCATTTCAACCCAGGAGGCAGAGGTTGCAGTGAGCCAAGATGGCACCACTGTAATCCGGCCTGGGCAACAGAGCAAAGCTCCGTCTCAAAAAAAAAAAAAAAAAAAAAAAAAACAAACCAAAACCCAAAATAAAACAAGAACAAAAGAAACAGATCACGAAAAGTAATAATTTCTACCTACAGAGAGAAGAGTCCTCAAAAAACTTCAGTCTAACCTTTTTATTTTAAAAACAGGGATATGGAGGCGCAGATCAAAATATCCACCTAAGGACACACAAAATAGTAGAACCAAGACTGTAGGGTAGATTTCCTGACACTCACTACTAACACTACTACACCCCTGTCCTGGTCTAGAGGATGTCCCTGGTTATTGGCAAGAGAAGGAACAGCTGCTGGGAGAAAGAGCTACTTCAGATCTTTGCTAGTGGACTCTGAGTCACTCCTCTGCTCTGCTCAGTTGTACTGGGTTATTTTTCTGATGTCTTCTAATCCTCTTTGCAGAGCGAATGTTCAGCCAGAATACCACAGTACAGATGGTTGAAATATTGACATACTTTTGTCCCAGGTCCCCTACTCTCTTGGCTAACTAGTCCTTGTACTAGGAACCCAGAACCTCTCCACAGTTCGGCATCTAAGGGGTTAATGCTGGCCCTGCAAAGGGAAGAGGCAAAATTGCTGCCAGCTGGCATCATCCGGGCATCTGTTCTGGTTGGCTAGTGCCTATGCCAAACTAGTTGTGAAATACCTTTAATATTTCTTCTGCCCTTTGGCAATCTGTTGGACTAAAACAAGGAATCCATGTGTAGGACCTGAAGAAAGTGTTGGCACCAATAGATAGTGAGGTGGTAGGAAGCCGTCATATCACTCTCTTAATAATTGACAGTATTTTTTAAAATGATTCTATTGGATAGTTCAATAGAGTTTGATTTTTATTCTGTTTCCTACTATCTTTAAGGTAAAGAGCTCTGATAAAGGGATTTAGAAAAATTGTAAGTACACTAGAGGGCAGTGGTCCCATATCTAGACACCTGGCAATTACCACTTCCTTTGCATTTCTTTGCCTTTCCTTTTGTGTAGGGCAGGGGAAGAGGAGTTTTTGTCACATAATACAAATGCCATTTATGTCTGAAGTATTTGATAAAAACAGAGTAGCTGCTTGGCAGCACCCTGTCTATCATTTATTGTAGTTTCTTTTCCATCCTTCCTCCAATGACTTATCTCAGCATTAACATCTTAATGACTTTTTGCTTTTTTGAAGAAAAGGCAAAGGAGAGATAGGGAACATACATTCCTACTTTGGGGTAGTAAGGTTTTCTATCTTTGCATCTTTGTATTTGAAAATAAAGTCATGAATTAAGAATGAGGAAGAACAAAGGTACAGGAATGTATTCTTGTATTTTGTATGTGCAGAGGTGTTAAAAGAAAAAGTTTAGACAAATTAAATTTCACAGGGTTTAACTGAGCAAAGAATGATTCAGGAATCACTCAGCTCTCAGAACCAGAAGTGGTTCAGAGAGCTCTGCTCCACTACATGGGCAGGCAGCATTTATGGACAGAGGACAAAAGTCAGGTACAGAAACTTGACTGATTACAGCTTGGCATTTGCCTTGTTTGAATATGGTCTGATCAGTTGGCTGCCTGTGATTGACTGAGACTCAGCTATTTGTTACAAAACTATGCTCCTAAGTTAGGCTTTCAGTTAGTTTATGTACTAAGTTAGACTGCAATTAATTACACGAGGACTCAACTGTCCTTATGTAATTCAGGCCAAATTTAGTTTGAGAGAGGCAAAGGTCACTTAGATGACTCTGCACTGCTGCCCCCTTCTTCATGATCACCAAGGACAATCATGTTTTAGCTCCCTCAGTTTTCCCTCTCCTGCCCCTCTCCTAAGTAGAAGGGAGCCCTGCTTTCTGGAGGAGAGGCTAAGCTGATCTATATACACTAAAGGGATGGACTGGAGGTGAGTGGATGGGGTAGGGAGGAAAGAAGTTCCATTGCAGTTGGATAGTATAATAGATTTCAAGAGGAGAAAGCAAAGGGACATTAAAAAATATGTCAATAGATTATTGATGAGTGTGCCTTTGATGAAATATGATACCTTAAATAAAGAATTGTATCTACTATTAATTGCTTTTGGTTGTTGGACTGTTTCTTTGAAAGAGATAATCCTCTGAAACTAGTTTGTATGGGTTCCTGGATTTATAAAAGTTATATATAGAATGAACTTGCAGACACTGGCATTTTCATTTGTGAGATCTATAGCAGTTGTGTTTATATATGTGTGTGTATACGTATATATGCAGGTGTGTATACATATATGTATATATGTATGTGTGTATATATATATGTGTGCATATATGTTTCTGTGTGTGTGTGTGTGTGTATGTGTGTATAGTTTATTCACCATGTTTACTCTTAGGCCCAGGTGGGAGATAAGATGCTCTTCTTCCAATTCACCCAACTAGAGGCCTGGGTGGGAGGAAGAACACCTGGACCCTCATAGCAACATGTCCTCTGCAACAAAGGGACAGGACCTCCCTGTGCATTTCTCTTGGTGTTGCTAATATTCATTGGGGATTTACCGTACACGGCATATTGTGTCACTTGCTTTGTGTAGATTATCTTGCTTAATCCTCACAACTTTGTGCTGTATATATAGATATAGGTATGATCCCCCATTTACCCGTGAGAAATTTGAGGATTACAGAGGTTGCCTGGGATGAAACAGTGAACATGTAGCAGGCTGAGATGTGAATCCAGGTTTGTTTGACTCCACAGCTTGAGTTTGTAGCTACTCATTTATGTGCCCCAAGGGAAGGAGGGATGCTGCAGGCAGTGTCATTGGGAAATCATTTGTTCTTCCTACCCATTCTATGGGGTGCAGTGCTGTCTCACACATCTGAACTGGATGTAGGTTCCTGATCTTATTCCTCTATTGGAATAGAAATGATGCCCTGACTGTTTTGGGGATAGCCTGGGACATAAACACACATGCATACACACTGACTGGATTTTCATTTCTCTGATTTTGTATGAGACATTGTTACTGGAGAGTAATTAAAACCCCTGGTGAATTTATGCTGGGGCCTTCTGACATGATTGTGCAGTTATTTATCCTTAGACAACAGGGAGGATTAGCATTAAATGCTGAGAGAAATGCCTCTGCCACGTTGATGCAGTTAGAGGCATCTATCAAAGATGCGTTTGGAACCCAGAGGCCTCATTCTAATTGCCGAGAATGCTGGAGGCTGTTTTCAGCTAGATTTAAAAGTGAAGAGAAAAACCATTAGTAGTAAGAGAGGTGGAGCCCACATTAACTTCTCAGTAGATTCTTCTGAGGCAGAGGGATAATCTCTTCCCTAGCCCTGTCTGCCTTGTATCTTTTAGGTAATAGTCCCTGCTATGGATCAGGGCAAAACCTTTCCCTAGAGACAGAAGCAGGCAGAAGGAATTAATGTGTTCCTACCATTATTCCTAATAATAACTGGTCACATTTGCTAAGTGTTTAGTACATATAGGACATTGGTAGAAGCGCTTTGCCAGCATCATCTCATTTAATTCTCAGATGGTCAGTCCCTCTTCAAACCTAACCCTCTCTACCCCTTCCTTCCTAATCTAACACTTATTGTGCCATTTGTTTCTCTTAGGGGAGAGGTAAGTCGTATTTATAAGACCGGCATTTACATTAGCTCAAGAAGTGAATGTTGCCAGGTACGAAGGGAAAAGAATTAGCAGATCTATGAATTATGGTGTCAATTATACTTGTATTGAGAAGGATAATCATTTGTTAGTTGTTAGATCTTATTCCATGTTTATATATGTCAGGTTTATGTTTCATACTGAGGAATAATGCTATTAGGTATTCCTAATGTTATTCCTAAATATTCCTAATATTTTTCATACTGAGGTATAATACTATTAGGTTGGTGCAAAAGTAATTGTGCTTTTTGCCATTACTTTTAATGGCAAAACTGCTATTACTTTGCACCAACCTAATAATTATTATTTCAAAAACCCAAATGTCAGCTACTCTTTGTCCTTCAGGTTTTGTTTCTGTTCATTTCAGCTCTGTTTTCTCCTCATTGCAACCCAGACTTGGAACTTAGTGATGAATCTAGGATTGCAAAAGAATTGGTGGGCAATAACTTAGTAAGGAATGAGTACATAGAGGATGATGTATATATATATATATAT
>NW_016813477.1:357591-408585 GCF_001698545.2 Rhinopithecus bieti
TTTTCTTTTTTGAGACTGAGTCTCACTCTGTCACCAGTCTGGAGTGCAGTAGCACGACCTCGGCTCACTGCAACCTCTGCCTCCCGGGTTCAAGTGATTGTCCTGCCTCAGCCTCCCAAGTAGCTGGGACTACAGGTGGATGCCACCACACTCAGCTAATTTTTTATTTTTAGTAGAGACGGGGTTTCACCGTGTTGGACAGACTGGTCTCGAACTCCTGACCTCAGGTGATCTGCCTGCCTCGGCCTCCCAAAGTGCTGGGATTACAGGTGTGAGCCACCGCGCCTGGCTGAGATTTATGTTAAATGTAAATCCCACCCCCCAACACACACATACCTCTGTTTTCAAGCAAACAGCTTAAGAGTTTCTATTTGATACTTCTGTCCTCTAGAGATCCTCCTTTATCCCAGATCTGAAGCTTTTCTCCATACCTTCACACCCCTCTCCCAAGCAATGCTCCTGCTTACTTACTCTTGTCTACCTCCTTCTTTTTTGTTGGAGGGATGCAAATTTCTCTCCTAATATTATATGTTGAAATGTAGGCACCATTTTTGTTGCTAAACATGATATTAACATCTTATGCTTTTACCCTATGTGAATTATAAAAGCATTCCTTGCAAGGAAATGCCTCACTCTCTTTAAGAGATATTTTGGGGGAATAAAATTTTTATTTCATTGTAGAAAAAGACCCTATTGACAGAATCTGAAATGAGGGATCATTTACAGAATCTTGATTCTAAATAGTTGAATATAATCTACCTTAATTCAGACATTTTATGTTTAACATAATACTGGAATAGATTCATTACCATAGAAGATTATGAAGATAACACAGAGAGTGTTAAGAATGACTGAATCCATATAGGGTAGTGAGAACTATTGAAAATTCATTATAACTTCATATTGCACTTGCTATGGGTTGAATATGTCCCCTCCAAAATTCGCATTGAAACTTAACCCCCATCATGGTGCTATTAAGAGGTAGGGCCTTTTGGTAAGTGATAAAGTAATGAGGATTCCATATAAATGAGCTAGAGGGAACTAGCTTAGGCCTTTTGGCCTTCCATCTCTTCCGCTATGTGAAGACACAGCATTTGGCCTCTCCAGAGTACACAGCAACAGGGCACCATCTGGAAGATCTTGGCACTTTAATCTTGGACTTTCCAGCCTCCAGAACTGTGAGAGTAAATTTCTGTTCTTTATAAATTATCCAGTCGCAGGTATTTTGCTATAGTAGCACAAAGGGACTAAGACAGCACCCAAACGATACATAAATAATATGTAATGATTTCTGTTATGTGTCCTAACTTTTCTTTTACTATGGAACCAGAAATAACCTTTAACCAGGTAGCCTTGGTTCTGTCTCGGTTCTTCTGTGTGTCCCATATTATTCTTGTGTTGCTTGATTCATACTTAAATGTGAGAAATTCGGACCATATCACATTCAAACATGTTTTTTGTACCTGTGCATATTAATGGCTTTAATCTAGACAAAACATCTAATTTATATTCAAAGGTATAAATAAAACCCTAATTCGTGTGTTTGCTTAATGCCTCTCTGCCCCTTACTCCACAGATTACTTTTTACAATATGGTCCAGATTCCCTGCTTTCAGTTTTTCAGAGTTCAGATACATTAAGATCATGTGTCTGTTAGACCTTGTTGGCTAAAAATGTTTCCAGTGATTTCAGAAAGGTAACTGTTGTATTAGAGGAGTAAAACCGTGTCAGTGTTGGCTGTGGATCAAGGGTTTAAAATTTCTGTGAAATTCAACTGTGAAGTGACTCTTTTTAGAAGGAAAATACAGGTTTATGTTCTTGAAAATCTGCTGTCAAATGGATTAAACCTTGATTGGAATGGCACCATATGCTATAATACTTTCCATTAAGCAAATGACGTTCCGTTGTTCAATAAAGTAGTCAAGATTACCACCAAGACTGAAGTTTCTCTGAGCCCACAGCACTTGTGATTCTGCGTGATTGCTTTAAGAGCAGCAAAAGACTTTGCAGGGAAGTCTAGGAAGCCATATGAAAGTAAGAGTGGCTACAGTCCATGAGAATAATTTCTATTTCAAAGTTAGATTTAAGTCAGTAACAAAATACTGTGAGAAGCCCAAGTAATGAAAACAACCACAATTTAATACACTTCTCCAGACAGGTTTTGTTTTGAGGTTGAAAAGTCAGTTTGAGCACTCTTATTGTGTGAATTATTAACATTCAGTTTGTCTTTTCAAGCGCTGCCCCTATAATATATTTCAAAGGGTTAGGATTGGTTAGAGTCTGTGGTGAGAAAGAAACACTGGGAATTCTTTCCCAATATTATCACACAACACCTTTCCTTCCCACCCCTCTAACTTATTTATCTCATTGTGAGTTATAAAAATGATTCCAGGGCTGGAAGCAGTGGCTCATACCTGTAATACAGATGCTTTGGGAGGCCAAGACAGGAGAATTGCTTGAGCCCAGGAGTTTGAGACCAGCCTGGGCAACATAGCGAGACCCTGCCTTTACGGAGATTTTTTTTTTTTTTTTTTTAATTAGCTGGGCATGGTGACATGTGCCTGTAGTCCCAGCTACTTGGGAGGCTGGGGTGGGAGGATCCCTTGAGCCCAAGAGTTTGAGGCTGCAGTGAGCTATGACTACACCACTGCACTCTAGCCTGGGTGACAGAGGGAGACCCTGTCTCTAAAAAAAAAAGTTCCAAAACTTCTTACAAAGTGAACAGTCTTCAACTTTTATTTTCCTTTTGTAAGAAGGTAGGTAAGGTAATGAGGTAAGAAGGTAGGGTGAAATTAAGGAAATTAATATTTGTAGAAAATGGCAGCTCAGAGTAACAGCTGCAGGCTTGGATAGATTGCCAGTGCTACCTTTAGATTCTCAGAAAGAAATAGAGGTAGTGTTATTCATGCCATCTATTTTCTTCTTTATATTTTCTGTATCTTTCAAATTGCTTAACATCAGAATTTATGGTTTTATAATAGAGAAGGAAAACCTTTAAAATTGTAGGTTTAGCCTGTATATTTTACATATGGGAATAGGGATACTGGAAGGATACTCACCAACATGAAAACAGTGTTTATCTTGTGTAATTAGGGTGATTGGTAGTTTCTTCCCTTTTGCACGTTTACATTTCTTATTTTTTTCCAATGAATATTATGTGTGTAATAAACAAGGATTTTTCTACAGTGAACATTATCTGCATAATAAAAAATTATATATTTAAAAAAATCATGCCCACACCAAAAAGTAAATATTTGTACTATACATTTGTGTTTGTTATTCATCGACATTTTAGGCCTAGCAAGTAGATAACTCCTTCCTAAATTTGGAATTGGATTTAGCGAGGTTCAGAGGCTACCTCAGAAAGGATTCTGGGGTTCTACAGAAACCAGCAAAATCCCTTTACTCTCTCCCATCCATTTGTTTCCTCCCTTGCAACACCGCAGAGGCCATACCAGGCCCGATTTTGGAATAACAGCAAGAGTAATACTAGTAACAACTAGATATTTAGGTAACTCCTAATACTTTCAAATCTTTCCTGGTCGTTCTTCTCTGAGCCTCTAAATAACTGAAAAGTAGATAGTAAGCCAGGCATTAGTGGTCGTTCCCACACTACAGCCCAAGTGATATTATTTATTTAGAGACATTGTCTTGCTATGGTGCCCAGGATGGAGTGCACTGGCTTTTCACAGGCATGATCGTAGTGCACTACAACATTGAATTCCTGGGCTTGAGTGATCGTCCTGCTTCAGCCTCCTGAGTAGCTGAGACCACAGGTGTGCATTACTGCTCCAGGCCCACGTGAGATTTTTAAAACAGAGAGAATCGTGTTAGTCTTCTAAAGATTCATGAAAGGATTCCCAGTGTGTTACAAATATAATTTAAACTTTTCACAAGAAGTTCTACCTGATATGGCTAAGAGCACCTCTGTGACCTCACCTTTCCCATTTCCCTGAAGGAATTTGCTCTGGTTACACTGTCCTGTATACAACTCTGGATCTTCCCTCTGCCATTCAGCTTTCTCGTTTTAGAATGCTGTTCTTCCTACCACCACTGCCACCACCTTCCACCCCAGAGCTGGCTCCATTTTATCCATTCTCAGCTTAAATGTCTCTTTCTCAAAGAAGCCTTTCCTGACCACTTGTTTAAGTAGGTGTGTTCTCACCTTGTCACCCACCTCTCTTCTGTATTAGTTATCTATTACAGCACAGCAAATGACCCCAAACCTTAGTGGCTTTAAACAATAAACATTTATTGTCTCACATAGTTTCTGTGGATCAGGAATCCAGGAGTGGTTTGGCTGGGTGGTTCTGGCTCAAGGTCTCTCATGAGGTAGCAGTCAAGTCATCAGGCAGGGCTGCAGTCATCTGAAGGCCTGACCGAGGCTGGAGAATCTGACTCCAAAGTGGCCTATTCAAACAGCAAGCAAGTTAGTGCTTGGTTAGTTCCTCATGATGTGGGCCTCTCCATGGGACCACATGCATACCATCATGACAGGGCAGCTGGCTTCCCTCAGAGCGAAAGAGCCAAGAGAGCAAGGCAGAGCTACAATGTCTTTTATGACCTAGCCACCTCAGAAGTCATGCACTGTCATTTATGCAGTATCCTATTGGTTACACAGGTCAGTCCTATTTAGCTTGGAAGAGGTACAAGGAAATGAATACTGGGAAACGGAGATCACTGTAACCTATCTTGGAAGCTGGTTCTTCACCTTCTATCACTCAGTTTTCTAACTATTACCAACTCATTGCTTACTTGTTTCTTGTTTGGCTCCTCTCATTCATTACCTCGCTATCCTCTGTACCCAGCCCAGTACCTAACGTATAGTTGAGGCTCGGTAAATATTTATGGAATAAGTAGGAAACGCTTATCTTTTGATAACTGATTACTTAAACCAGGAGGTAGAAATAGGCATAAAATCAACATTACTGGTGGATGTTGACTTTGCCCAAGAAACTAATTGAATAATTGGATGTTTGTAGGGGGAGTTGATTTCCTCTTTATTTAATGAAACACTTTCATTTATTTTAGTCAAGAAATTGTAATGTGTAATTTTTGTTTTCTCATAATTGATTTCTTTTTTAAAGTAAAACTTCATGACAGATTTATCTTTTCTTCTTTTTCTGTATGATAATTTTATACAATTATGTTTCAACATATTCATGAAAAGAAATTTTCATGCAGAAATAAAATAAAATTGTAGTACAGCCATATTAGATAATCAGTAGGTAGGAAAAGTGTGAAGTCAAACCACAATGGTTACGTATTTACTTATAGACTTTCCCCACCAGATGGTAAAGTCAAGGAAGCCACAGGTGTGTATTCTGTATGTGCTAAGTGTGGTCCACAAATCAATAGCATCCACACCACCTTGGAGCTTGTTAGAAATACAAATCATGGGCTGGGCGCAGTGGCTCACGCCTGTGATCCCAGCACTGTGGGAGCCCGAAGTGGGTGGATCACCTGAGGTCAGGAGTTCGAGACCAGCCTGACCAACAAGGTGAAACCCCCGTCTCTACTAAAAATACAAAACTTAGCCAGGCATGGCGTGCACCTGTAATCCCAGCTACTTGGGAGGCTGAGGCAGGAGAATTGCTTGAATCCAGGAGGTGGAGGTTGCAGTGAGCCAATATGGCACCATTGCACTCCAGCCTGGGCAACAGAGCGAGACTCCATCTCAAAAATAAAATAAAATTAAAAAGAAATACAAATCATGGGCATCGCCCTGGACCTAGTGAATCAAAATCTACATTTTAGCCAGCTCTCTGGGATTTGTATTCACTCTAAAGTTTGAGAAGCATTGCTCTTTGGTGCTTAACCTGGGCTTTGCATTTGAAGAAGGCTTTCGAACTGGAGAAATAGGGAGCATTTGCTTTTATGGAGTCAAGTTCAGGAATAAAAGACAGCATCTTCTTAGAACTGAGGTGTTTCTGATTGAGAAGCCATCTCTCAATTCTGTAATCAAGAAGACTTTAAGTTTTAACTACAGAACATCACCATTCCCCTTGGGAGTTTCCTAATGTGGCCTCCGCACTTGCCTGTTGTATACAGTTCCTCTCAGATCCAGAAGGCCGAGCTCTGACTTAGAGTTTACCTCCTTCCTGATGGCTTTCCTCTCTCAAATTAGCAATCAGCAGAGAACCAGTTGCTTCAGGTTCCAGAAACCAAGATTTAAAACTTGGGGTCAGATGTATTAAAATGGTATGACCTGGTGAATAATGCTTTTTCCTTATTAAAAAAAAAAAGTTTTCTTATTTATTTTACAAAGAAACTTGGTTTTTAGACTCAGCTATAGAAAAGATATGTTTTGGTTTTATTTCTAGACTTCAAATTAAAAATAGAAATTCTATATTTTCAGATTTCAGTAGAAATAGAAATTGCTTATTATCCTTGTTTCTGTTTTCATTCCTTTATATTTAGCATTTTCAGTTGCTCTGAGGATATTTCACTAAAACAGCAAAATGATTACTGAACCACAAGTGTGTGGTGGAATATTGTTTCATGCCTGTGCTTTTCCTTTTACATAAAAATGTACCTTTAGAAAATTAGAACAAATAATTGTGTCAATTAAGAAAGTGTAGGCTATGCTACTTGAAATATTTGAGAAAGTGTCATGAGTGTTACATTGATATTCTGCTAGAGGAAGGTGAAACAATTGGCATTCACATCAACTCTCTCTTCACATTTCCAAAATCTGCCCAAATTATATTGTATTTAAGAGCAAGATCTCACCTATATACTAATTTACCCATCATGGTTTTCATTTAGCAATGTTTTTGTGCCAGTCACTGTGCCAGGCCTTAGGATTGCAAAAAGGAATGTTTAATATGTATGGATATCACCCTTTTTGGAAGTAATAGTTTGGCCAAGGAACTCTGCTAATAATTAAACCAGTTGCTGGTTCCTGAAAATTTTAATAGGTAAGTAGTATGCTTTCCTAATTCTAAAATAAACATGTATTTCCTCAGAAGTCTAAATATTTGGCACATTAGAGGGCCTGTAGGTTATCACCCTGCTTTGCCAGTTAATATTCTGTTCCTCCCAGGATGACATTTAAACTTTTTTTTTTTTTTGCAATGACTCTGGTGCATTTTCCTAAACAGTCTTGTGTACAATTTTATCACCATTTGAAAATCTGTTTCCTGACATGAATCTGAATTTGCATTTCTTTCAGTTTCTATGTTTCCATATATTTGCCATTTAGGATCCCTTACCCTCTCTGCTACTGAAATTCAGTTTTTTAAAAACAAACAACTAATGTGTGTGTGTGTGTGTGTGTGTGTGTGTGTGTTTGTGTGTACTACATAGTTGACTTGAATGCATGAATGTGGGTTTTTCTGGGCAGAGTACATGCTATAAAAAAAAACCAAGATACTGGTTGAATTTTTGCAAAAGTTTATATGCACTATTAAGCATACCAGTGAGTCAAACAGTAGAAGATTAGGAAATAAAATACCTTTGAAATAAAAATGTACAAATATCTTTTGATCATTCTGTTTGACACATGGAGTTGGGTTTTAGTATTTTATGATGAGCATCTTGGTATTGTAATAGCCATACTGTTGTTCTGTATTTTTAAATAGAAGTAAACAGAAGCCCATGATAAAATTATGCTAAGAAATAACTTTGGGGCCTCTTATGGCCATTGGGGTTTGCCCAGGAGTAGGCGAGGCACTAAGAACTTCCAGCATATCTTCTCCAAGGCAAAGTTTTGCAAGAAGGAGAGGCCTGCTGTGGCTTGCACAATGATATCCCATAGTTTATCCAGGAAGCCTGGTAAACAATATCCAGTAGTTCTTAGAGCCAACGTGTTTGAACGCTGTTAGACTTCAATATCATGTGAGATTTTTAGCTCTATGCTTAATTTTGAGTTTGATCTCAGATTTGTTATATATAAAACTTAATTGAGCCATGCATGGAAATAGGCATCTAGTTTCCTTCAAGTTGAATTTTGGTTTGAAAAAAATGATCAGATCCAATCACTCCCTTCCATCTTCCCTTGATCCAGCTCACAGAAAATGCTCAGCCAATGGGGACATGCTTTCCCAAAACAAGGCCAGCATGCCACAGGTGGAAGGCACAGTGAATACGGGTGGCACACCACATGGCATCAAATAGAACGGTATTACATGATAAGAACAGAATTCCCTTTATAGTTCTCTTCCAGTCCTTATGTTTACATCAAGAGAAAAGCCTCATTTGGGTGCAAGAAGTTCACAATACTTCCCTGCTTCTCAGAGCTCTCTTTACAAGGAAAAGGCAGGCCCCAGGATCAGAGCTTTGATAAGCAACAGTATTTAGCTGGACTAAATTTACTTTTGCTTTTACAGTTGCCTTCTGCTTATGCCACTGACAGTTATTTTCCATTAATAATAGTATTAGAAGTCTTGTCACAGAGGTTCACGCCTGTAGTCTTAGCACTTTGTGTGGCTGAGGTGGGTGGATTGCTTGAGCCTAGGAGTTTGAGACCAGCCTGGCAACATGGCAAAACTCCCTCTCTATAAAATATACAAGAAATTAGCCAGGTTTGGTGACATGTGTCTTGTAGTTCCAGCTACTCAGAAGGCTGAGGTAGGAGGATCACTTGACCCCAGGAGGTGGAGGCTGCAGTAAGCTGAGATCACACCACTGCACTCCAGCCTGGGCAACAGAATGAGACCCTGTCTCAAAAAATATCAGGTGAACCAGCCCCCGATATTTCAATGTAGGTTCTTTTCTATTTTCCCTAAGTGTCGGCTGGTCTGAGAAATAAAGGGAAAGAGTACAAAAGAGAGAAATTTTAAAGCTGGGTGTTCAGGGGAGACATCACATGTCAGCAGGTTCCGTGATGCCCCTGAGCCGTAAAACCAGCAAGTTTTTATTAGCAATTTTCAAAGGGGAGAGAGTGTACAAATAGGGTTTGGGTCATAGAGATCACATGCTTCAAGGGCAACAAAAGATCACAAGGCAGAAGGTCAGGGTAAGATCACAAGGTCAGAGTGAAACTAGAATTACTAATGAAGTTCCAGGTCCCACTGTGCATGCATTGTCATTGATAAACATCTCAACATGGTTCAAGAGCAGAGAACCCATTTGACTAGAATTCGCCAGGCTGGAATTTCCTAATCCTAGCAAGCCTGGGGGCACTGCAGGAGGCCAGGGCATGTTTCATCCCTTATCTGCAACTGCATAAGGCAGACACCCCCAGAGTGGCCATTTTAGAGGCCCCCCACCTCCAGGAATGCATTCTTTTCCCAGGGCTGTTAATTATTAATATTCCTTAGTGGGGAAAGAATTCAGTGATATTTCTCTTACGCTTTTCGGTAATAAGAGAAATATGGCTCTGTCCTGCCTGGCTACCTGGCAGTCAGAATTAATGGTTAGCTCCCTTGTTCCCTGAACATTGCTGTTATCCTGTTCTTTTTTCAAGGTGCCCAGATTTCATATTGTTTAAACACACATGCTTTATGAACAATTTGTACAGTTAATGCAATCATCACAGGGTCCTGAGGCGACACACATCCTCAGCTTACAAAGATGACAGGATTAAGAAATTAAAGTAAAGACAGGCATAGGAAATTACAAGAGTATTGATTGGGGAAGTCATAAATGTCCATGAAATCTTCACAGTTTATGTTCAGAGATTGCAGTAAAGACAGGCATAAGAAATTATAAAAGTATTAATTTGGGGAACTAATAAATGTCCACAAAATCTTCACAATTTATGTTCTGCCATGGCCTCAGCTGGTCCCTCTGTTTGGGGTCCCTTACTTCCCGCAACAAAAACAAAAAATAGTAAAAAATAGCATTATAAAATTGTCATTTTTTAAAAATTTTATTTTAAGTTCCAGGGTACTCATGCAGGTTTGTTACATAGGCAAACTTGTGTCATGGGAGTTTGTTGTACAGATTATTTCATCAGGTATTAAGCCTAGTACCCATGAGTTGTTTTTCCTGATCCTCTCCCTCCTCCCACCTTCCACCCTTTCATAGGCCCCAGTGTGTGTTGTTGCCCTCTGTGTATTCATATGTTCTTATCACTTAGCTCCCACTTATAAGTAAGAAAGTGCGGTATTTGGTTTTCTGTTCCTGTGTTAGTTTGCTAAGGGTAATGGCCTCCAGCTCCAACCATGACCCTGCAAAGGACATAATCTCATTCTTTTTTATGGCCACATAGTATTCCATGATGTATATGTACCATTTTAAATAAACATTTTGAAGTATAAATCTATCAGTTTAGAGAATCATGTTAAGTAGATTACAGCCAGATGGTACATAGTCTGGCAAAAGTTGTAAAGGTGATACATGAAAGACTGCTTTGGTTAGCCCTTATGTAGGCTTTGGAGTTAGTTAGACTTGGAATTCGCATCTCTGTTTGGGCACTTACCAGCTTTGTGACTTTGGGGAAATTGTTTCATCTCGCTGAGCTTTAGTCGTCTTCATCTCAAAATGGCAATAACAGTGATGTAATGTGTGTAAAGTACAGTGCTTTAAAAAATGAATGTACTCAAACTGTAGCTCCTCCCCAGCTAACTAAACTCTTCAAGACTTAGTTATATCTAATCTCCACCACAAAACTCAATCCATCTCCCTACAGTGCAATATCAATAACTGGAAACCATCTGACCTCTACCTCTTCATAATTGATTTGCTTCCTTTTTTCCTTCTTATATGATTCATAAAGCATTTAGGTCTCCCTCTGCATCTTGTGATATTGAAACTATGTGAAATCTTAAATCTGTAAGACTGTAATTATGAAGGCTGTAATTATATCCTGATCACATTTTTCCTTTTGGTATTCACAAAATGGTCTGGAATTTCTGGGCCATCTGGGTGTTCTGAAGTAGCCAACTTAGTAGTATACCTTTTTCCATTTGCATCTTCATTAGCCCATCCACACTGGCATTGTTGAAGACATGTGGATTGCATTTACAATTTACATGGCCATATGCTACAATGCCATTTTTAAATTCTATTTGTGGAACGAAGGTTTTATGGAAAACATTTTGCTCCAGAATTGTGAATGTACTTAGGAAGATCCATGTCATACATCATGACAGCTCTTTCCCTATCATCACATGTACTCACCTCCTTGTTTGAAGTACCTTCTTTAGCACCTGGCCATAAACATCCCTTTATGATATTATCACTCATGAAACAACTGCTGGTACACCTGTATGTATTTTAATGATGGCCCGTTTGATTAAATAGGCATGGCTCTTATAGTGTCATATACTCAAATATATCTACTAGTGTCCATTGTAATATAATGCAATAAACTCACTTTTCTAGCAAACTCAGAAATTGCAAGCCAAGACCCATGTGGACCCAAGAGTCTGTTCATTTCACATATGGCCAATTCCCTGAAAGGAGATGTTTGAATATAGTTTTTTTAAGTGGGTTAGTGAACAGAAAATTTAATTCATATGCTAAAGTGTGTCAGGCAGCTGAGTTCCAGCATTCAGTTCATCATTATTTTGAATTGTGGGTTTAATCAAGTTCCTTCACTTAATCTGAATATTTGTGTTAAAAACCTGGTATCCCGCTTTAAGGAAAACCCTCACCTTTTATTTCTTTTCGATAGTCCCAAGTTTTGTGAAATCTGATGAAGACAGCCAGTGAAGTGAATCTAATTTGGGTGGTTGAATAACTAAAAGGAATCAGGAAGCCTGCATAGTGTTGCTTTCATTAAAATAGCTTTGTCCAAGTAGACATTTTTCACCATACTTTTGCATCTGTTTCAGTGTCATTTCCATTTTGCTTTGCTTAAATTAAAAAGGAATGCTATTAAAATTAAAACTTGGTTTTAAAAATACACACACACACAAACATATATGATCAAGTCAGTGGGTTGGGCTGAATGCTTTGTTATTTGACAGATTTGCATGTCTCTTGCCGGCGGCGGGGAGCAGTTTGGTTTACCCTCTTTGATACAAAGCTAGCATATGTAATAGAGTTTATTTGTTCAGAGCTGGGCATCAGGTGTAATAGAATCACACATTGTGTTTATGTGACCTTGACTTTTATATCCCTGTAGATGTTCATTCATTCATTTTTCAGATATAAATTAAAGGTAGAGATTGCAGATTAGATGTGCCAGGGCTCATGTGGGCTATGTGAAATGTAGTTTCTCTCACTCTTGGAACTTATTGGATCATGACAGAAATATAAATGAGCTCTAGGAGAATATTCAACCCTTACGAGAATTCATTTCCGTCAAGACATGGGTAGTGACTGTGCTAGCAGATGAGGCCTGCAAACTTATTTCTCTCCTTTTTCTTGGTATTTGTTACTGGTATTTTAATTCAGTTAGCAGTACAAAGGGTCTTAAGCAATATTATCAAATTATAGCCTTTCAGTTGTGAATATGACTTACGATAAGTAGACTACTTAATATAACATATCTCTCTCTTTTTTTTTTTTTTTTTTTTTTTGAGATGGAGTCTCTCTCTGTTGCCCAGGCTGGAGTGCAGTGGCATGATCTCGGCTCACTGCAACCTCTGCCTCCTGGGTTCAAGCGATTCTCCTGCCTCAGCCTCCTGAATAACTGGGATTACAGGTGCGTGCCACTACGCTCGGGTAATTTTTGTATTTTCAGTAGAGACCGGGTTTCACCATGTTGGTCAGGCTGGTCTCAAACTCCTGACCTCGTGATCTGCCCACCTCAGCCTCCCAGAGTGCTGGGATTACAGGTGTGAGCCACTGCGCCCAGCCAACATTGTATCTCTTGAAGGTCTACTTTGTACTCAGTTGTTTTGGGCACTTTGAAAGAAGAAATGGCCCAATCTTCTGTTGTCTTTTTTTTTTTGAGATAGGGTCTCACTCTGTCGCCAGGCTGGAGCGCGGCTGATCATGGCTCACTGCAGCCTCGACCTCCCAAGGCTCAGGTGATCCTCCCACTTCAGCCACTTGAGTAGCTGGGACTACAGATGCACACCACCATGCCTTGCTAATTTTTTTTTTTTTTTTTTTTTTTTTTTTTTTTTGTAGAGATGGGGTTTTGCCATCTTGCCCAGGCTGATCTTGAACTCCTGGGCTCAAGCGATCCTCCTCCTTCAGCTTCCTGAAGTGCTGGGATTACAGATATGAGCAACTGTGTCTGGCCTGCTGTCATTTTTTTTAAAAAGGAGCACATAAAGGGCATTTGACCCTTTTGGATGCTGCTGAAATTACTTAACGTAATTCAAACTTCACTTTCTATATTGGCTGTATGCACCAGAACTTAGTATTAAGTTGAACTATTTAAAATCGTCAATATCTTCTATTTTTGTTCTATTAAAAGCAATTTTTTATGATTTAATCTAATACCTATAATTTATTGAGCACCCACTAGATACATAACTGTATTCAGTACATATGGAATATTCAAGTTCTAATAATAAAACAGGCAGTACCTTTGGGAACTGCTGTTGAAGAAAAGCTCACTGCCATGGACACTGTTATGAATTTGGAGGTTTCCTAGCAGGCATGAAGGGATAAAAAGAATTGAGCACCAGAAATAAATTTGGGATTTATATTTAACATCTTCTAATCTTTACCTTAAAAGCACCTCAGTCAATAGTAAGGATCACAAACTTTATTTGCAAACAACATGAATAGTGAATAGAATGTATAATGTGTTTCATCATAAAACGGTTTCTTATTTACTGATGGAGAGCAAAGCTCAATGGCAGATTAACTCTACAAATCAAGAGAATATGAGAATCAAAGGCCAGAATCCAGGATAATGAGCAAAACTCCTGGAAGAGCACTAAGACCAGTCCTGCTGGACTTTTGAACTGACTTCCCAAACTGAACATTATGACCCAATGGAGGCCAGGTGTGGTGGCTCACACCTGTAATCCCAGCACTTTGGCAGGTCGAGGCAGGTGGGTCAGCTGAGGTCAGGAGTTCGAGACCAGCCTGGCTAACATGGTGAAACCCTGTCTCTACTAAAAATACGAAAATTAGCTGGGCATGGTGGTGCATGCCTGTAGTCCCAGCTACTCAGGAAGCTGAGGCAGAAGAATCGCTTGAACCCAGGAGGCAGAGGTTGCTGTAGGTCAAGATTGCGCCACTGCACTCCAGTCTGGGTGACAGAACAAGACTCCATCTCGAAAAAAAAAAAAAAAAAAAAAATGACCCAGTGGGGCCAAAGGTGGAGAGTTCAGGGTTCCCCTGAAACTTTCTTGGTCCATGTCACCATGAGCACTTAGCAGTACTCAGAATATCCAGCTGCATGCTGTGTGGAGTTGAGCAAAAACAGTTCTTTCAGGTGAAGCTGCTGGCACTAACAGCACTTACATGCCCTTTACTAATTTTGAACAACTCAGGATCTGCAGGGAAATAGAATTCCCATAAAAATCTTTAAACCTGAAGGATACAGTCATCCAACCTTCACTCCCAAGTCCATCCGAACTGTAATTAGAAAAATGCATTCTTATTTGCCTATTCTATCATTTTAAAAGGCCAATTAAAGGCAAAATGAATCCCCATGATTTTTAAATTGTATTCTATCATTTTGACTAGAAAATGACAGATTTTTATACAGGCCTCCCTGGGAGTTTTGAGAGAATCTGGAATATCTGTTTAGAATTATAGATATCTGCCAAGTGCAGTGGCTCACACCTGTAATCCTAGCACTTTGGGAGGCGGACGCAGGAGGATTTATTAAGCCTAGGAGTTTAAGACCAACCTGGGCAACATAGTGAGATCATGTCTCTGCAAAAAATAGCAATTAGCCTGGCATGGTGGCCTGCATCTGTGGTCTCAGCTTCTCGGGATGCCGAAGCGGGAGGATCACTTGAGCCCAGGAAGCCAAGGCTGCAGTAAGCTGTGATCGCACCACTGCACTCCAGCCTGGGCAATAGAGCAAGACCGTGTCTAAAAAAAAAAAAAAAAAAAAGAGAGAGAGAGAGAAAAAGAAAATGGCAGATTATTGTACAGGTCTCCCTGGGAGCTTTGAGAGAATATGGAATATCTATTTAGAAATATAAGAATCTTTCCAGGCTCTCTGGAGTCTTCCACCAGATGATGCACAAAGAACACCCCTAGTAAATAGGAATCCAAGAAAACAGCTGAAGGCCAATACTGATCAGTGACTCCTGCATTAGGAGATGGACTTCCAGAGTAGAAAGTGCCCCAGATCTCTTTTCCTTATTTGCTCCCCATTGCCACTGTATCTCCAACCCTCCTTCCTCCTCAACCACCACTATCAGATATGACAGGAACTCTCAGGTCAGAATGGGAGCCATAATTTCCTCAAGCTCATTTTGCTTTCAATGAGTGCTATTTGGCCCTTGCAGAACCGGATGTTCCTTCTCTACACGTTTTTTTGTTTGTTTGTTTTTGTTTTGAGACAGAGTTTCACTCTATCACTAGGCTGGAGTGCAGTGGCATCATCTTGGCTCACTGCCACCTCCGCCTCCCAGGTTCAAGTGATTCTCCTGCCTCAGCCTCCCGAGTAGCTAGGATTACAGGTGCACACCACCATGCTCAGCTAATTTTTTGGTATTTTTAATAGAGATGGGGTTTCACCATGTTGGCCAGGCTGGTCATGAACTCCTGACCTCGTGATTCACTCGCCTCGGCCACCCAAAGTGCTGGGATTACAGGCATGAGCCACCATGCCCAGCCCCTTCTCTACACTTTCAAAGCACATTGCTCATATTTCTCTGGGTTAACAAGGAAGTCTCTTTTTTGTGTCTATCTTCCCTACTAGACTGTGAGCTTATTAAGAGGAGGAATCTTGTCTTTGTCTCTCCAGTGCCAATCAGATTGCTTGACACAGGCTCGTTCATTCATTTAATCTCTCAATCATTTATTTATTCCCAATTGGAACCTCTCAATAAATGTTCATTGACTAAATAGATGGATAAATATCTTTTTTTCAGGACTAGATTATGAATTTCATGGGCAAATTTCAAGGTACATATATGAGAAACTCCTTACCCATTTCCTAGCAAAATAAGCATGAGAGAAGAATAACTTATATCCATCTTAAAACCATTCAGTAGTTCTCATAGTTCTTTGGGTCAAGTCTTAAACCTTCCATATCATCTACAAAGCCTTTCATTTGTTCCAATCACTGCCTATCATTCCAGCCTCATTTGTTTGCATTCTCCTCTTTGTCTCCATTCTCCAGCTGCATTGACCTTATAAGTAACTCAGCATCTGTACTCCTTCCCTACAGGGCCTTTGTACTTGAAGTTGCTGTGACTTGAGCACCTCTTTTTCCCTACCCTTCACCTGGTTAACTTCTGCATGTCTTCCAGATCTCAGGTCAGACATCTCTTCCTTAAAGAAATGTTCCTTAACCTCACTCCCCACCAGTCTATGTCAACTCTAGTCAACTCTATCTGTTATATGTGTTCATATTTCTGTATTCCCTGTCCTTTAGAGAAGACGTTGCAGTTTTATAGGTTTGTGGTTTTTTTGGTTTTGTTTTGTTTTTTTTTTCTTTCTCCCAGGCAGAGTTCTGCTTTGTTACCCAGGCTGGAGTACAGTGGTATGATCTGGGCTCACTGCAACCTCTGCCTCCCAGGTTCAAGTGATTGTCCTGCCTCAGCCTCCTGAGTAGCTGGGACCACAGGTGTGTGCCGCCACGCCCAGCTAATTTGTTTTTTGTTTGTTTGTTTGAGATGGAGTCTTGCTCTGTGGCCCAGGCTGGAGTGCTGTGGCACAACCTTAGCTTACTGCAACCTCTGCCACCCGGTTTCAAGTGATTCTCCTGCCTTTGCCTCCCGAGTAGCTGGGATTACAGGTGCCCACCACCACGCCCGGCTAATTTTTGTATTTTTAGTAGAGACAAGGGTTCACCATATTGGCCAGGCTGGTCTCGAACTCCTGACCTTGTGATCTGCCCTCCTCGGCCTCCCAAAGTGCTGGGATTATAGGCATGAGCCACCGCACCCAGCCTAATTTTTGTATTTTNCACAGGTGTGTGCCGCCACGCCCAGCTAATTTGTTTTTTGTTTGTTTGTTTGAGATGGAGTCTTGCTCTGTGGCCCAGGCTGGAGTGCTGTGGCACAACCTTAGCTTACTGCAACCTCTGCCACCCGGTTTCAAGTGATTCTCCTGCCTTTGCCTCCCGAGTAGCTGGGATTACAGGTGCCCACCACCACGCCCGGCTAATTTTGTATTTTAGTAGAGACAAGGGTTCACCATATTGGCCAGGCTGGTCTCGAACTCCTGACCTTGTGATCTGCCCTCCTCGGCCTCCCAAAGTGCTGGGATTATAGGCATGAGCCACCGCACCCAGCCTAATTTTTGTATTTTTAATAGAGACGGGGTTTCACCATGTTGCCCAGGCTGGTCTTGAACTCCTGACCTCAGGTGATCCACCCGCCTCAGCCTCGCAAAATGCTGGGATAACAGGTGTGAGCCACTGTGCTTGGCCGGTTTTTATTATTTTTTTAATGATTAAGCAATGTGTCAGTTATCTGTTGCCACAATAATGTGTAATTTTAAAAGACTATAAAATATCAGTGACATTCACCAGTAAGTGTTTATTGCTCATGTATTTGGGGTCAGTTGCAGGTCGGCAGGGCAGCTGTGTTCTTGACTGTAAAGCCTGGACTCACTCATATATCTGAGGATAAGCTGGCTTGATGGCTGATCTGGCCAGACCTTGGTTTGGGTGACTGGAGCAACTGCTGTACATGTCTCTCACCCTCCAGAAGTCTGGCCCAGACATGCACTCATGTTATGTTAGCGGCAGATGTGTAAGAGGAAACATGACAGACTCCTGGGGGAGACACAGGCATACCATTAATTCCATCTTATTCTGTTGGCCAAAGTTAGTCACATGGACAAGACCAGAGTCAGAGTGGGAGGGCACTACAAAGTTATAGGCAAAGGACATGTTTACAGGGATGGGTAAAGTATGGGTCCCTCTTTGCATTCTACCACAAACTGACTCTAAGTTCAACTGAAGGCAATGATGGTGTACCTCTTTAATTTTTCAGAGACAGGTCTTGCTCTGTCACCCAGACTGAAGTGTAGTGGCTTGATCACAGCTCACTGTAACCATGAACTCCTGCATCCAAGTGATCCTCACTTCTTGGCCTCTCAAAGTACTGAGATTTACAGGCATGAGCCACTGTGCCTAGCTGGTGAACTTCTTTTTAATTGCTATTGTATCTCTAAGGTACTTGGCACATAGTGGGTGATAAATATTTTTTTAATGAAGGAAGGATGGAATATGAAAAGGCATTAATTTAATGCAGTTGTCTCAAGAATTCAGAGAAATGTGTTCACTTTTGAAGGAGATTCCCACCTTAAGAAAGATAAAATAAATTAGTCCAATATTGTTATCCATTTTGTGTTTTTTCAAATTCCCAAATTCTTCCAAATAGTAACTGTTTGCACTTCAGAGTTAGCTTTTATTTCCCATGTGATACATTTCCCTCTCTATCACTAGTGACAGTAGTGGAAAGTGTTTGAAAAATAATTTCAAATGAAAAGGGTGAGTCATGAACTGTGTGAAGAAACAGAACAAAAACTTAATATTTTGGATATGAAGAAAAAATAAGTAGTTTTCATTAGTTTGGACAAAGTTTTGGGCAAGCTTTCTCATATGCCATAGGCTTTATCTTCATTCATTTGTGCTGCTGTAACAGAATACCACAGACTAGGTGATTTATAAAGAACAGAACTTTATTTCTTACCGTTCTGGAGACTGGGAAGTTCAAAAGCAAGGCACTAGAAGGATTGGTAACTGGTAAGGGCTGCTCTCTGCTTCCAAGTTGGCACCCTTGTTGCTATCTCCTCTGGAGGGGAGGAACACTGTATTCTCACATGGTGGAAAACGCAGAACAAGAGAGCACTCCATTCAACCTCAAGCCCTTTTGTAAGGGTATTAATCTCATTTATGAGAGTGAAGCCTTCCCAAAGGCCACCCCTCTTAATGCTGTTCCACTGGGGATTAAGTTTCAATATGAATTGTGAAGGGGACACCCTCATTCAAACTATAGCAGTCTTCCACATAACAGGCTCTGAAGGGTGAAGAGTAGGCTGCTGGTGCCTTCAAATAGTGTATTCCTTATAACTGGGAAAATAAGCCAAGTATTTCAGAGCCCAGTTAGTTCTAGAATATGAAATTCTAAAATATTGATAATGGTATGAAACACAGAAGAAAGAGAGAGAGAGGAAGAGAGGGAGGGAGGAAGGAAGGAAGGAAGAAAGGAAGGAAGGAAGGAAAGAAGGAAGGAAGGAAGGAAGGAAGGGCAAGAGGGAGGGAGGAAGAAGGAAGGAAAGAAGGAATGAGAAAGGAAAGAAAGAAAGGAAAGAAATGAAATGTATTGTTAAGAATGTGTAACAGACCATCTGATCCAGCAATACCCAGATACTGGGTGTCTACTCAAAGAAAAAGAAGTCATTATATAAATAGGACACCTGCATTCATGTGTTTGTCACAGCACAATTCATAATCATGAAGATACAGAATAAACCCAAGTGCTCATCAACAGATGAGTGGATAAAGAAAACATGGTGTGTATGTATATATGTGTAGATGTAACGGAATACTACTGAGCCATTGGAAAAAAAACAACGAAATACTGTCTTTGCAGCAACTTGGATGGAACTGGAGGCTATTATCCTAAGGGAAGTAACTTGGGAATAGAAAACCAAATACTACATGTTTCTGACTTATAAATGGGAGCTAAGCTGTGGGGATGCAAGCAAAGTGCTGCATGCACGAGTATGCAGAGGCATGCAGAGTGGACATGGGAGACTCAGTGGGGGAGGCTGGGAGAGGAACATGGGATAAAAAATTACCTTTTGGCTATAGTGTACACTATTTGGGTGATGGCTACACTAAAAGCCCAGACTCCACATTATACAGTTTATCTATGTAACCAAAAACCACTTGTACCTCTAAAGCTACTGAAGTGAAAAAAGAATGTATAACAGTAAATGGGTTTCATGTTCAGATAGTGGTAAAGGAGCTGGGGGATGTTGATTCAAATTCTGTTAGGAAATTCTATAAGAGCATGATGATAGTTTAATTGGACAATGTAATTGAATATCTTTGATAAAGAAATTTATTATTTGACTCTGGCTTCATTGAAAAAATATGGCCTCTTTTCTCCAGGAATAATACTCAAAATACTTGTCAGTGGGGACTAGCCTTAGCAATGGAGGAAGATTTTAGAAACCTTGGTTGTGCAAAATAAAAATGTTACTCCCTCCCTTCCTTTCTTCCTTCCCTCCCTCCCTTCCTTCCTTCCTTCTTTCCTTCCTTCCTTCCTTCCTTCCTTCCTTCCTCCCTCCCTCCCTCCCTTGCTTCCTTCTTTCCTTCCTTCCTTCCTGCCTCCCTCCCTCTCTCCCTTCCCTTCCCTTTCCTTCCTTCCTCCTCTTCCTCTTCTTCTTCCTCTTCCTCTCTCTCTCTCTCTCTCTTTCTTCCTTTCTTTGCAGAGTCTTAGGGTCTTGCAGGCTGGAGTACACTGGAAAAATCATGGCTCCAGGCAGCCTTGGACTCAGGCAATCCTCCCACCTCAGCCTCGTGAGTAACTGGGACTACAGGCATGCACGACCATGCCTGGATAATTTTTGTTAAATTTTCTGTAGAGACCAAGGTCTCCCTGTGTTGCCCAGACTGGTCTGGAACTCCTGGGCTCAAGCAATCCTCCTGCCTTAGCCTCCCAAAGTGGTGGGATTATAGGCATGAGCCACTGTGCCTAGCCCAAAGTGTTAGTCTTATGGCTGCTAAACTGTGGAAAGGTCTGGAGGTTTTTAGAGATGGGGATGGGGCAACCTGAGGAGGGAGTGGGCAGTCTCTGGTTTGGGGCAGTAGTCATGTATCAACTGGATAAGAATTGTTTCCTAATATTTTCTAATACTGATACAGTCATACCTGTTTTTCTCTTTAATTAATTGAATTGAGTATCATACAGCTCACCTTTTAATGGAGCTATCAAGGCAAGAGTGCTGAAGGACTTCAGAGAACAGAAAGGTTAATGTCAGGACAAGAGTTAAAAAGTTGTTAAGATTTAGACAGGCACCAAAGAGTTGTTAAGATTTTGACAGGTACCACCCTGGGCAACATTGCAAGACCTTGTCTTTACAATATATATAAAAAAGTAGCTAGGCATGGTGGTGCACATCTGTAGTCTCAGCTACTGGGGAGGCTCAGGTGAGAGGATTGCTTGAGCATGAGAAGTTGAGGCTGCAGTGAGCCATAATTGTGCCACTGCACTCCAGCCTAGGTGACAGGGCAAGACTCTGTCTTTATAAAAAATAAAAAATAAATAAATAAATAAAAAGATTTAGATAGGCAAATGGAGCTAACACTCCACGCAGGAGAAAGAGCAACAGGAAAATACATTAATGTGGGAACGAGCTTGGGAAAGATAGTAAGAAGACACCTTAACTTGCATTTAAATGGAAGAAATGTTTTCCATTTAAGTGGTGAGGGGTAAAATTTATTGAAGAAAAAGGGGAATCTACAAAAAACCTAAAGCTAACATCATTTTTAATGGTAAAAGACTGAATGCCTCCCCACCACCCTGCCAAGAGCAGCACAAGACAAAGATGTCTGCTCTTTCCATTTCTATTCAACATTATAGCAGAGATGCTAGCTAGGACAGCTAAGTAAGAAAAAGAAATAAAAGTCATCCAGATTGTAAACGAAGAAGTAAAAAACATCTCTATTTGCAGATGACATTATCTCATATATAGAAAATTCCAAGAAAACACCAAAAGGTTAGAACTAATAAATGAGTTCAGCAAGACTGCAAGATACAAGATCAATAAACAAAATCAATTGCAATTCTGTACATTCATAAACAATCTAAAATGTAATTAAGAAAACATTTCATTTACAATAGATTAAGAAAGAATAAAATACTTAGGAATAAATTTAACAAGAGAAGTACAAGATTTATACGTGGAAAACTATAAAATGCCTTTGAAAACAATCAAAGCAAACCTAAGTAAATGAAAAGACACCTATGTTCATGGATTGGAAGACCTAATATTATTAAAATGTTAATATTCCCAAACTGATATACAGACTCAGTGTATGCCTATCAAAATTTTATCTGGCTACTTTGCACAATAACAAGCTGATCCTAAAATTCTTTGAAATGCAAGGGACTCAGAAGAGCCCAAGCAACCCTGAAGAACAAAGTTGGAGGACTCAACACACGTTATGATTTTAAAACTTTGTATGAAATGCCAATAACCAAGATGTGTCGTATTAGCACAAGGATGGACATACAAATAAATGGAATAGAATTGAGAGTCCAGAAATAAATCTTTATATTCATGGCTAATTGGTTTTTGACAAGGGTACAAAAGTTATTCAATGGGAGAAAAGAATACTTTTTTTTTTTCAGTAAAAAGTGTTGGGACAACTGGATAACAATGAGAAGAACACAGTTGGACCTTTATATCACAAGATAAAAAAAATTAACAAAAAATGGATCATTGACTTCAACATAAGGACTAAAACTAAAAAAATTGTTAGATGAAAACAATAGCAGTAAATCTTTGTGACCTTGCATTAGGCAATCATTTATGAAATATGGCACCAAAAGCATAAGCAATAAAAGAAAAAATAGATAAATTGGACTTCATTAAATTAAAATTTTGATGTTTCAAAGTACTCTACCAAGAAAGGGAAAAGACAGCTCACAAAATGGGAGAGAATATTTGCAAATTTATATCTGTTAAAGGTCTAATCTACAGAATATATGAAGAATTCTTAAAATTAAACAATGAAAAGACATCCCAATTTAAAAGTGGGCAAAGGATTTGAATAAACATTTCTCCAGAGAAGATACACAAATGGTCTACAAACACATGAAAAGATGTTCAACATTATCAGTCTTTAGGATAATGCAAATCAAAACCACATAGCAAGAATAAAGACAGTGAGTGTTGGCAAAGATGTAGAGAAATTGAAACCCTCATGCATGGCTGGTGGGAATGTGAAATGGTGTAACCATCTTGGAAAATATAGTAATTTGGTAGTTCCTTAAAATCTTAAAGATAAAATTGCCCTATTACCAAGCAATTTCATTCCTTAGGTATATACCTGAGAGAATTGAAAACATATGTCCATATTAAAAACTTGCTCACAAATGTTCATAGCAACATTATTTATAATAGTTGAAAAATGGAAACATCAAAAATACCTATCAATTGATGAATGGATAAACAAAATATGGTAAACCCATACAATGGAATATTATTTGGCAATAAAAAGGAATGAACCATTAATACATACACAACATGGATAAAACTTGAAAACAGGCTAAGTGAAAGAAGCCATATACAAAGAGTCGCATATTGTCTTACTCTATTTATATGGAGTGTCCAGAATAGGTAAATCCAGATACACAAAGTAGACTTGTGTTTGCCAGGGCTGGAGGAGGGATACATACAGAGTGACTGCTAATGAGTATGAGTTTCATTTGGGGGTGATGAAAATGTTCTAAATAAGATAGTGGTGATGGCTGCACAACTCTGTGAACCACTAAATTATGTTAAAAGGTAAATTTTATGATATGTGAATTATCCATTAATAAAACATAAACTATAACTTGTAGAATGACATTATGGAAAACTGTACTTTGGAGAAAAATCGCTGGGCTGGAGTATGTGGAATGCTTTGGAGTCATATCATTAAGTTATAGTAACTGAAATGAAAGGTGACAAGGCCTGGGAAAGGTGCTGCTAAGCAGTAAAAGTGGAGAGCAAGTGGGGACGAAAGGACTAAATGACTGGAAGAGAAGATGAAGGAAGGGGAGCTGAAAATGACTCCAAACTTATTAGACTGGAAACTATGATTCCATTTACATGAATTTGTAAGCTGCAATTAAAGTTGGTTTTTGGTGGAAGGTGACAAATTCCGTTTTAAACACAGTTTTATAGTGATGACAGGACTTAGCAAGAGTGTCTGGTAGTCACATAAAGAATATTAACTGGAACACAGGTAAGAGTGGCTGGAGATGCCAATTTAAGAAGATTTGCTTAGAACGGGAAGTTTGGGCTCGTGATAATCATGCAAAACACCTGAGGATGGCTGGGAGAGGGAAGCTGACTTATCAAGGTAGGCAGGAGCCCATTCTTCATGCCTCAGCATGTCCCTATAGGAAATCCCAGCCATAGCAGTCCATCCATGGGTACTTCATGAACTCAAAGGCTAGGAAGGTGGCTTTCCTAGCCTGTGCCTCAGACCTTCCTTCACCCCCAGCTTGATACAATACCAGGTTAACTGACTCCTTTATTATTAAGTATATGAGGCATCATATTATACTGATTTTTTTTTTTTTTTGCCCCTTTTGGGTAGGTGCTGTAACATTCTAGCTAGGAGATAGTAATGGAATGATGCTGTTTTAGCCCAAACGGCTCCAGAAATAACAGTGGCAGGCATTTGGAATTCATTTAATTTAAGCATGTTCGCCAAATTTTACTAGATCTATTTTTATGCATCTATTTAAAATGCTTTTTTTTGTTTTCCTCTCCAGGAAATTGACCATATGCAGGTACTCCTGGGAGGACTTAAAACTTTTTTTTTACTTGGATTTCCAAATCTCTAATCTCCGCTGATTAATTTTCTTTTCCATAGAAAATGTGATATAGTTTAAAAGAAATTTGGAGAACAAATGAGTAAAAATTTTTGAAAGATACTCTGAATATTGACAATGACACAGACACTAAGTTTTAGGCTTGAAAATATCTAATCAGACAGTGAAGGGGTTTTTGATGCATCACATGATGCTTGCATAAAGTAGTAAATCTCAAATCATTATCAAATCCCCACTGACAATGTCATAGATGTTGATACCAAATGATTGTGGGTTATTAGGATGCCTAGGCTGGGTGTGAAGCAGTCTGTAAATGTAACTAATGAGACAGACAAACACCACAGGGGTGCTTTCTTTGCTTGAGTTATATTTGTAGTTGGAGAAGGTTGGGTTTTTGTTTGTTTTTTTTTTTCTGTATGTGAGATGTAATCTGGAAATAGTCTTCAAGTACTTCTTTCTTAGCCAGTTTTAAACATAGACTAACCAAATTATCTACTGCATCCCAACTATTTTTTAGCAGTAAGTCACTGGGTCTAAAGCAGTGTAGCTGACTTCATGAACAATAAGGTGAAGACCTGGCCATGATGGGACAGACTTCAGTGAGCAGTTTCAGGAGGGGTCAACCATGCTAACAGCCCAGATTCTCTAATCCTTGCAGAGGTGCTTCTGCTAACTTGACTGAAGGGACATAGTAAAGGAAGAAAAGCTTAGAAGTAGAAGTAGAGACTTTGATTCAAGATCTCATTCTCATAGTTTACTAGTAGTGAGGCTTTGGGCAACATACTTCCCAAAAGTTACCTCCAGGCCGGCGTGGTGGCTTGAGCCTGTAAACCTAGCACTTTGGGAGGATGAGGCGGGTGGATCACCTGAGGTCAGGAGTTTGAGACCAGCCTGGCCAACATGGTGAAACCCCGTGTCTACTAAAAATACAAATAAATTAGTTGGGCATGGTGGCTGGTACCTGTAATCCTAGCTTCTTGGGAGGCTGAGGCGGGGGAATCACTTGAACCTGGGAGGCAGAGGTTGCAATGAGCTGAGATCACACCATTGCCTGGGCGACAGAGTGAGACTCTGTCTCAAAAAACAAAAAGTTATCTCCATATGCTCTCTCAATGTTTTTACTTCCTACACACCATTCAATCCACACTCATCTAATTTCTATCACCACCCTTTAATGACATTGATTCTCTCAAGGTCCCTAGTAATCTCCAAAGCGAGATGACACTTCTTCATTGTCAGCTTTCTTAAACTCTCAGCAGCATCCCACACAGGTTACCACTGTCCTACTTTTTTTTGTTTTTGTTTTGTTTTGTTTTGTTTTGAGATGGAGTCTCACTCTGTCACCCAGGCTGGAGTGCAGTGGCACCACCTTGGCTCACTGCAAGCTCCGCCTCCCAGGTTTACGCCATTCTCCTGCCTCAGCCTCCCGAATAGCTGGGACTACAGGCGCCTGCCACCACGCCCGGCTAATTTTTTGTATTTTTTAGTAGAGACAGGGTTTCACCATGTTAGCCAGGATGGTCTCGATCTCCTGACCTCATGATCCGCCTGCCTCGGCCTCCCAAAGTGCTGGGATTACAGGCATGAGCCACTGCGCCCAGCCAACAACTGTCCTTCTTAAAACATGACACAGTTTTCAGTTTTTCTATTCTTTTCTGGACGTTCTTTCTTGATCTTTCTATTCACAGAAATTTGTAAGCTGCAATTAAAGTTGGTTTTGGTGTAAGGTAATTCCTATCCAACCTGAAAGTATTAAGGATCTCAAGGATAAGTCCTGGGACTGTATTATGTTTTACTCACTTTCTTCCTTGGTGACCTCATATGTTCTCATGACTTTCAACATCAACTATAATCTATGTGCCAATAAGTTCCAAATCATCACCATATGCTGGAGTCTCTCATGAATCTAAGATGCATATATGCAACTGCTATTGACATCCCCCTAGATGTCAAATAGGAATCTCAGATTTAACACATCCAACATGGAACACTTTATTTCCTCTGCCAAACCTGGTCCTTCCTTACATCAAGCCAAAAACTGGTAGTCATACTTGATTCCTATCTTTCTCTCATTACCTGTATCCAATAATTCACTGAATCCTGGTCCGTTTTACCTAAAAAATACATCTCAAGTCCATTTCTTACCATCTCCATTGATTTCACCGCGTTCTAAGCAACAAACATCCTCTTACCTGGACCACTGCAATAGCCTTTAACAGGTTTCCTTGCCTTACTTTTATGGTACTTCAACCCAGTTTTTACACAGGAGGAATAATTATCTTGCTTTAACTTGTTGATTTTGAAGATTTGTACACATACAATTGGACAAAGAGTAGCGTGATTTCCCACATACCTATCACTGAGCTATAACAGTTATCAATTCATCATTAGAGTTTGTTTCATCAATAACCCCATCTATCTTCCCACCTCCTCTAGTACTTTGATGTGAATCCCAGACATCATGTCATTTTACCCCTAAATATTTTAATGTATCTCTAAAATACAGGGATTCTTTTTCTTTAAATGTAACCACAAGACGATTAACACATCTAAAAAAGTAATAATTTCTTAACATCATGAAATATCCAAAAGTATATTTCTGAATACTGTATAAATATGTAATTTTCATAATTCATAATTTTTATAGTTACTTTGTTTGAATCAAGATCTCAGTAAAGTCCACATAGTGCCATTGGTCAATATGTCTTCGAGTCTCTTTCAATATGCAGAGTTTTTCTTTTGGTGATTTCTCACTTGCTCATTTGCCTTTTTCCCTTTGCATTTTATTTGATGAAGAAACCACACTGTTTTGTCTAGTAGAGTTATATAGGGTTTTTTTGTGGTTAATGTAACATTTCTTCATGTAAAAACTGCTAAGGTGGCTCTGTAGGTGGTAATGTTTTCTTCCATCGGAAATCATGTGTCTGGTTGTATGTCCTTTTGTAATGTTAGTAGCCACTATGCTAAATACTTAAATCTATTAATTCATTAAGGATTGCAAAATAGGGATATTCTCTCAATTGTTAATCTCTTAGCAGTGATGCTTGTATGAGGGAGGAACTGTCCTTGGTTTTTACTTTTTAGGTTACCTAGTGGTAAAGCTTGTGAAGATATAGATTTACCTTTTAAAAATGTAAACTAGATTGTGTCTTTGCCCTGTAGAAAGTCTTCCTGTGGCATCTTCATGCACACAGTGAAATGTGTAGTCTATACATACCCTGCATAATTTGGCTCTGACATGATCTTTTTCATCATGTTCTGTCACTACTAGTAAACTATTAGAATGAGCTTAAATTTCAATTAAATAAAAACTTGAGTTTTATTAAACTGTATTGAAAAGGTCAAGCCCTTTTCTTCCCTAGGCTTTTTGCCTTTACTGTTCCCTCTGCCTGTCCACCCTTCCCTCACTTTTTCCCTAATTGGCTCCTTCTTTACCTACATGCTGAAATGTCTTCTCTGCAGAGGCCTTCTCTGACCTCTTCACTTAAGGGGCCTGCTCTCCCCTATCATAGCTCCTGTTTAATTCCTTTATAGCATCCAACACAAACTATAACTACCTTTTTTTTTTTTTTTTTTTTTTTGAGATGGAGTTTCGCTCTGTTGCCCAGGCTGGAGTGCAGTGGCCGGATCTCAGCTCACTGCAAGCTCCGCCTCCCGGGTTTACGCCATTCTCCTGCCTCAGCCTCCCGAGTAGCTGGGACTACAGGCGCCCGCCACGTCGCCCGGCTAGTTTTTTGTATTTTTTAGTAGAGATGGGGCTTCACCGTGTTAGCCAGGATGGTCTCGATCTCCTGACCTCGTGATCCACCCGTCTCGGCCTCCCAAAGTGCTGGGATTACAGGCTTGAGCCACCGTGCCCAGCCTATAACTATCTTTTTTTCTTTTCTTTTCTTTGAGATGGAGTTTTGATCTTGTTGCCCAGGCTGGGGTGCAATGGCGTGATGTCAGCTCACCACAACCTCTGCCTCCCATGTTTAAGCGATTCTCCTGCCTCAGCCTCCCAAGTAGCTGGGATTACGGGCATGCGCCACCACACCTGGTTAATTTTGTATTTTTAGTAGAGATGGGGTTTCTCCATGTTGGTCAGGCTGGTCTTGAACTCCTGACCTCAGGTGATCCACCCTCTGTGGCCTCCCAAAGTACTGGGATTGCAGGCGTGAGCCACCGTGCCCGGCCTGTAACTATCTTTTAAAATGTATTTATTAATCATTTCCCATCATGAGTGCTAGCTCTGTGAAAGCAGGGATCTTTTCCATCCCATACACCACTGAATCCCAGGGCACATGCAGGACAATATCTAGCACACAGTGGGTGCTTTACTTTTTCTGAATGAACACCACAAACTTGGTGAACCTACATATCCTCATCTATATGAATGGGATGCAGGGATGAGCTAGGTAACAACAGAATTCCTTGCAGGATATCCATGTTTTTCTCTGAGGACATAGAGATGAGGATACAGATCATCCATGGCAATGCTTCCTGAGTTCTTTGTGTTGTAGTTCCTTGAGCAAATGATGTCTGTTGCAGGGCAGGCCATTGAGGCTGGTGAGAAGCTCCCAACCCAGGACCTAAGAGAGGAGCTGGTCTGATAATTGATCAGAAGGCCACAGGAATTTGGAAAGGGAGAGCATTTCTGGAGTCACAGGGGTGGGAGAGTGGGGTGAGCTTATAGATTTAGGGCAGGAAATTCTTGGAGTATATACTTTGAAGGCTCCCTAATTTTTATGATCCTCAAGGACTCAAAGGACTGGGACTTCCTGAATCTTCATAGGGTTCTGAAATCCCCCTATACCCTCAAAATTCACTTTCTTCAGGAAATTCCACCAATTTAAGAAGTATTTCAAAGCATTCTCCTTTTGTACATTTCAAAAACTTTGTACATTTCAAAGTTACAATGTAAACACTTTGGGCATGGTTGAGAAGATTATTCACGTGTGTGTGAATTAGTTTAACCAGACTGCTTTCAACCTAAAATCTGAGGTATCAGCGTTTTGTTTAGCTTGAGAGAGTCAATGGAGAAGGGGACAATTTTAGAGTTTGAGTACTCTTGTGGGCTGCAGGACAGGTTTCCTCAGTACAGTGGACTGCTGGGGTAGGCAAGGATGGCTGGGGCACTCCAGGGGTAGAGACAGTGGACCAGGCCAACTAGTCCCAAGGTTTTCGGTTTCCTTAGTGCTAGAGGTTCAGGGTTTTTAATCAGGATTGCTTCAATTAACCTGATGTTTATCACCAGTAGAGGGTACAGACCAGACCCAGAATCTATTCTTTCTGCCATGCAGAGATTCACTGAAGTCAGCAGCCATACCCAGAGAAGCCAGACTACCCTAACAGCAGAAAGGTGATGCCAGTGTGCCCACAGCATGGTATTGGTGCACGGCCTCATCCAATCATGCCCAGGGCAGCTTCCACTTACCCAGAAATGTTCCCAGGACTACTGCTGCCTCTTCTCATCCCAGGGACCAGATGAGAAGAGACTGGGCTTTATAGAAGACAAGGCCTCAGGAAGGAGAGGAACCCAAGCACCAGGCTATTGCCTGATTGCAAAGCAGGTTTTCCTCCTTCTCCCAGACCTTCTCCCTCATCCTGATAAATTCCCCTGCCACCTCCTGCCCACACCTCTCCATAGGAGCTTAATCCCTGCTGAAGTAGGAGGACTTGGAGAAGCTTTCTTGGAGCGTTCATATTAAGGCAGCCACAGTATAACAGGATTTGTAGGCATGTAGATTTATATTCTTGGTAAACCCTGGCAAGCTCTAATTGTGAAACCTTTTTCTTATAGCCTGAAACCTACTTGGGGCTTTATTCTTTGGTGTGTTGAGATGACACAATGAGTTAGTCCTTACGTTTCTAACATTCTTATAATATTGACCCAGTTGCATTCTTGTTCAAAGTAATATCTTAGCTTTCTTGATAGCAGAGATCCAAGACAATGAGGTAAAAATAAATAAATAAAAAAGTAAGACATTTAAATTACCACCAGAAAAATCATTTCATGGAATTTTAGATTATAAGAAAACCAATCTAGACTCCCCTCAATGCAAGAAGCCCTACTCTTTTTTTTTTTTTTTTTTTTTTTTGGAGATGGAGTCTCACTCTGTCACCCAGGCTGGAGTGCAGTGGTGCAATCTCGGCTCACTGCAACCTGTGCCTCCCGATTCAAGTGATTCTCGTGCCTCAGCCTCCTGAGTAGCTGGGACTACATGGTGCGCACCACCATGCCCAGCTAAGTTTGTTATTATTATTATTTTTTGAGATGGTGTCTCACTCTGTTGCCCAGGCTGGAGTGCAGTGGTGCGGTCTCGGCTCACTGTAACCTCTGCCTCCCAGGTTCAAGCGATTCTCCTCCTAAGCCTCCTGAGTAGCTGGGATTACAGGCACCTGCTACCATGCCCAGCTAATTTTTTGTATTTTTAGTAGAGACGGGATCTTACCATGTTGGCCAGCCTGGTCTCAAACTCTTGACCTCATGATCCTAGTAGAGACAGGGTTTCACCATGTTGGCCAGGCTGGTCTTGAATTCCTGACCTCCACCCACCTCAGCCTCCCAAAGTGCTGGGATTACAGGTGTGAGCCACCACGCCTGGCTGTCCCTCCTTAATTCAGGCCCTTTCAACCTCTAGCGGAACTGCCTTGATAGTACAATTGGCATGTTCATTTCCCACTTTCAACCTACCACATCTGCTGCGGCCAGATTGTGGTGGAGTTGAATCTTATGTGAAGTATACGTATTGAAGTATTCAAGTCATTGTTTATGAAGAAAATCTCATACAATCAACATTACCCTTGAAAATGCCTTATATTGTCTATAAAGTAGAATCTACAGACACTACTTCTCAGTAAGTTCAGCACTGCTAATTCTTCCTCCACTTTTGGAACAGATTACTTTTCTTTTGGTTGAACACCAGATGAAGTCATCTGCTTGGTTTTAGGGGTGGTGTCGTATGAAAAATATGTATCTTTAAACACCAGAATCACATTCAACACTAGCCTATTTGAGTTCATATTAGTTACTCATGGGTGTGATTCAAATCTACTGGAGTATCTAAAAGCACAGCTCTGATCTCCATTATTTCTATGCTCAAAAACCTTTAGTGGCTCTCCATTGCCTATTGAGAAGGCCCATTTCTTTAACATGGCACTTAAAACTGTTCACTATCTGACATCAGCCCCCCTTTCTCACCCAGCTTATGCTCCAGAATGGAATGCCTGTGATCCCCCATGCCCACTCTGCACATTCCAGTCTCCATCCATACTTTCTCTCACAGTGGCCTGGAATGCTTTCCCCTTACTTCTCATCTATGCTGAGCTCAGCCATTCTTCACAGGTCAACTCATATACTGCCTCTTCTAAGATTCCTTCACAGACTCTTCTCTCCAGACCCTGTCCAGATAAAATCATGTTTCCCTCCTCCGAACTGCAGTCACTCCTCATTTGTACTGTGTTTATGGCAAGTCTCATTTTCTATCTAAAATTGTCATTTCTGTTCATGTTTTACAAGACTATAAACACCTTCAGGGCAGGGGCAGTGCTTGAGTCTTCTTCATAGTTATGTATACACCACCATTTCCAGCTTCAAGCATGTGGTTTTCAACAGATTTCAATGAAAAGATAAATTAAATAATGTAGCTTCCCATCTCCTCCCCCATGCAGAATGTGCTCTAGTTTGGCAGTGCCCAAGAACTTGGGACCCAGTGCTCTAGAAAGAGCAGCAAACTTTTCCTAATCCCAGCAGCGCCTCCATCAGGCAATGAATGAACTCAACAAGAATGGGGATGGGTAAAATGTTATATGCAAATAGTAGCACTCTGCCCCTTCTTAAAGAATAAAATAAACATGAGTTTTAAAAAAGACCATGGACCTTAACAATACAATGGCTTTTTCACAGAAGGCTCCAGGAAATGCCAAGTTCTGTTATTGGGGATGGAGACATTTTGTCCCTATTGTGTAGAAAGAGACTGATGAGGTTTCTTAAGCAATCTCGCAGAGCTACTGTTTTGAAGCATCAGAACATTTTCTGTGCATCTCAAATTCAGTGGAACCTTAACTTTGTGGAGAGAAAAATCCTAGTTCCCCTTTTACCCCATCTCATCTCTCTCCCAATAGACACAGGATGTTTTACCTCGGGAACTCAAAGTTGAAGGGGAGCTCAGATCCCAGGGGTTGACTGGGTGTAACAGCCCCTTGAATCTTTTCTGAATCATACTTCACACTCCATAAATACAAATCTACCTGCGCTCAAACCAGCAGGAAGATTTTTAAGGAAGGTCTGGGGGTTGGGGAGCCTATCTGACATGTTTCAAGGGATGGGGCCTCTATATTCATTACGGACATGCAGAAAATGTACTCTACCCCAGTGACAGACAGAGGGAGTTTGACAGTGAATTTACACCCGTAATGTTGACTTTAGACTGATCAGGGAAAATGACTACCCTGCACCCTTGTAAAATCTTAATGTTCCGTGAGAAGTGCACCGCGTTGTCTGATGTACAGTGTTTAGGTTTGTCTTGACCTTATTAAATCATGGAAAGCAGCTCCTATGAGGGAAGTTTTTTTTTTTTTTTTTTTAATTTCCTGCACGATTATTCAGGTGGCTTTTCCTGTTTCTTCTCCCCCTCCTGGACTCGGGTCCTTAATTACTATTGCAGAGAACTGGAAGGATGCCTGCTCTCCCAGCACGGCCTCCTCTCCTCGGCCTCCAGGCTCCTCGCCCCCACCCTTTTCTCCCTCTAGCCCCGCCTCCTCCGCGCACCCCGTGGCCAGCAGCTAGACAGCTGTGTTCAATCAGAAACCACTTACAACTCCAGACGATTCAAAGGGGAAACTTCAGCGTGAAGTGCAGCTCCGCTCCGGCTCCCTCCAGCTTTCCTTCCTTCTCTGGATTCCGAGGCGCGGATCTTCCTTGCTCCACCGCCCTAGTTTTTTCGGGAGCTCTCCGGTGCCCTCTAGGGTGTCGGCTCGTGCTGGGAGGTGCCCTCCATCCTGGTAATGGGGGGCGGCGAGGCACCGTAGGAGTGGCGAGGCGGCGCCCAGGGTGGCAGTGCCCTGGAACGGGGCGCTGGGTGCGCGCGGGCGGGCGGGTCCCTTCGCCGGCTCTGCCTGCCGCTGCCGCAGCTGCGAGCGCGCCACGCCACCGAGCCTCCTGCAGCAATGGCTCGTCCGTGAAACGCAAGCCACGGCTGCTCCTTTTAAGAGTGCCTGCATCCTTCGTTTGCGCTTCGCAACTGTCCTGGGTGAAAATGGCTGTCTAGAGTAAAATGTGGCAGAAGGGACCAAGCAGTGAATATTGAACCTGTGAAGTCCAACTCTTAAGCTCCGAGACCTGGGGGACTGAGAGCCCAACTCTGAAAAGTGCATCATGAATTCTGGAGTTGCCATGAAATATGGAAACGACTCCTCGGCCGAGCTGAGTGAGGTAAGAAACAGCTGAGGTCGGGAGCTAGAATTTCTCGGGCGTTTGCTTTTCCACAGATCCCTCTCCCCTCGACCTCTCCACCGCCCTACACCCTATCCCCCTGTGCTCCCAGTCTGGAGGCAGCGCAATGGAAGATTAATAGATTTTCTGGATCTTGTTTTAACTTGTAGTGCTACTCAGGAAATGACCTGAACTGGCTTGATATTTCAGTCTGAAATGAGTGGCTTAAAAAAGAAACCTCTCACCAAGCCGCGAGGCGTTTTACTCACGACAGTCTGCATCCCCTGTTCCTTCCCACCCGCTTCCACTAATTTGTATACACCATTTTATTTCCCTGATCGGTAAAATACACGGACATTCCAGATGAGTTTAAGCCGACGGTAACTAATTTGGTGGGGGTGGTGGTGCTGAGGAGGACGCATTGGATTATTTCATCTCCCCCTTGGCTCCCACGTGCGATGCGTTTGGCTAAGTTCAAGCAAGGTGGTCTCTTCCCTAGGCTGAGATGAATGACCCGGCCCTGGGGAGGAGTCTGGGAAGGAAGCACTTCAAAGCCGCTTTAGAACTTTATTTCCTGCCCGGGTCTGGACTCCTAAGTCTTTGAGGCCAGCGCATTTACAATTCCTGGGCTCCCACTGTAACCTATCCACTTGAGTGTTTGAGACCAGCTTTGAAATTAAAGCTACATCAAACACTATGCAAATATGTGAGCGGTAAGAAGCCCAAAGCCATCTTTTTTCATGACTTTAGGGATGCCTCGGACACATCCCCCAAAGCTTTGAAAACCTGAAAAGTGGTGATGAGAAGCCGGTAGAACTGGGTGCTCAAAAGAAGAGGAAGTCTGTGTGCTTAGTGTCTACAGCTAAAGGCTTGGTGTCTGTGGGTTTCCCTCTTGATACCATCACTGAACCATTCATGGGGACAAAAGTAGCATAAGTAGTCCGTGTTTCTTGAGTATGGCTGAAGAGAGGAAAGAGGAAGAAAAGGAAAACAGTGTAAAAGCAGCCGGAAGGCAGATAATGGTGATGTCAGATTACCAATGGTGAAGGGCAAAGTGAAGGGATGGAGCCCTTGGTGGGTGTGTGTGTGAGGGAACACCTGGTGATGGGAAGAGGGGGATTAAATGGGGTTGGGGGAAACCTAGGAGGTCTGCCTTCGGGCTGGTGAGTGCTGTTGGGCCCTGCCTGATGCTCTTAAGTGTCTTGCTGCTGTGCTGTTCCTGCTCCGGTTCGAAATAGCATTTTGAGGTGCTGGCTGAATGAAGTAGAGCATTTCCTAATCCTTACGGCTGTTGCCCCTGTGATGTAGAAGGCTCAAGAAATGCTGAGAGTGAGAACTTAAAAATGGGAGGTGAGGGAGGAGGCATGAGTATTTAAGTGACTTTTGCCAATTTTATATTTAGACAGCGGTCTCAAATCTGAACTAGAACGCAGGGCCCTGCTTCATCACTAACCCTGTTTCAGGAGAAGGCTTTGGTGATCTTCTAAGGTCATAGAAAACCCCAAAACTGAAGGCATTTCTTTTGCAGAGACTCTTTGCCAGGCCCTTCACAATGTTTCTATGTGGCAGAGTGATGTCCAGTAACCTTTGTTTAAATGAATCATAGACTTAGGAGGAGGGGGACTAGAACCCTGAGTGAAGGAAGAGATGTGGATCGACTTTAGTCCTATTGACGTGTTCTTGAGCACATTGGGTGAGCAGAGAATATGACCCTCAGGTGCCACATACAATTATCCATTTTTTGCCTAGTTGTATCCACTCCTTAAGTAATCCCTATAAAGCTTGTAGGCAAATGAAAGAATTGAGAGTGCGGCCAGGCGCGGTGGCTCAAGCCTGTAATCCCAGCACTTTGGGAGGCCGAGACGGGCGCATCACGGGGTCAGGAGATCGAGACCATCCTGGCTAACACGGTGAAACCCCGTCTCTACTAAAAAATACAGAAAACTAGCCGGGCGAGGTGGCGGGCGCCTGTAGTCCCAGCTACTCGGGAGGCTGAGGCAGGAGAATGGCGTGAACCTGGGAGGCGGAGCTTGCAGCGAGCTGAGATCCGGCCACTGCACTCCAGCCTGGGCGACAGAGCGAAACTCCGTCTCAAAAAAAAAAAAAAAAAAAAAAAGAATTGAGAGTGCTTTGTGGTCCCTGCATTGGCTGGAAAAATATTTGAGCAGTTTATGACATAGTATTGTTCCTAAGGAAATAAGTTCCTTCCTCAACTATATCTTTTACCAGATGTTCTTTTCTTGTCATCGGTGTCTGCTCATTCATTTTTTGCTTTCTTTCGAGCCAGTTTTAGGTTCCATGATTTAGTTGTACCTCTTTCCAATCAATGTTAGTTATCCTGCAGGTTGAATGGTAGTTATTTTTACTTTTTGCACGTATTTTTTTTTTATTTTTTATTTTTTGAGACAGAGTCTCACTCAATCTCAGCTCACTGCAACCTCTGCCTCCGGGGTTCAAGTGATTCTCATACCTCAGTCTCCCAAGTAGCTGGGATTACAGGCATGTGCCACCACCCCAGCTAATTTTTTTATATTTTTAGTAGAGATGAGGGTTCGCTATGTTGGCCAGGCTGTTCTCGAACTCCTGGCCTAAAGGGATCCGCCCACCTCGACTTGTATGTATTTTAAATTAGAATATGTGTAAAGATAATTTGTAAGGCAAGAGGGAGTGTGTGGTTCATACCTTGTGGACCCTAAATCTCAGTTCAATTTAACATGGGCAGTAACTTTAGTATTTACCGTTTTTCTAATATCCACAGAGCAGTATCCATAGATTCACATACAATTCGTTTTTATTTCTCACATTAAATCTTTGGTGAAAATTTTCTTTTCCCTGTCATTTTTCTCTTAAACACCGGTTTTCGCTTAGTATCTTGTAGGGCAAGGTTGCCATTCACTTTTGATAGTTGAGTCCTCCTCCTCACCTGGAAGCAGAACTAATAAACCCTCTCAGGGCCCCTTTAGTGCCGTCTCTCTGATTGCCCAGGAGCCTCAATGCTGTCTGGAGGTCACTGTGGGGTCAGATTCAGCCTGATGTTCACTAGGCATTTCAGGGGCAGGAAGAACTCTGAAAAGACCTGCCATTATCCTGGGTATCATAAACAAAATGCCTCTCATTGGTGTTGACTTGTGGGCTTACTCCTTCTGTAAGGGTCCCCTAGACACAGGAGTCATTGACTCTTTGACAGTAATGTTGACGCTGACTCTCTAACATCCTGAACTAGAGAGTGAGTTTAATCAATTTCTGGTTGTAATCTGCTGATCTCGTTAGTGAGAGCAGCAAGCTTTGGTCAACCACTGAGGTGTTGGCCTCTGCGCCTAGTACTCCAGGAATGCTTGGACACTAGGAGGGATTTGGGTGTGAGGGATACACAATTAGGAGACCTAGGGATGGGTGTTGGGCATGAGGTGTTTTGCATGTGTGAGTACTTCAAGATGGAAAACAGGAAATTCATGAGTGTGTTCCTTTTGTGTCTTTAGTTTGAACAATAGTCATTTAAGATCCTGAGTTGATTACAGCAGATAGTAAAATTGCCTCCATGAACATTCAAACATATTTTTATGTATTTATTGAACATAAATGACTTATGTCAAGTCTGAACTTTTTTTGAAAGCAAAGGAATTCATAGCAGTAACGACAGAAATACAAAAGGAAAATGTAGACGGATAAACTAGTGATTTGTTCTTTTTTCTTGGCTATAGCTGTTCCTGTCATAAAGATTTGAAGGATTTTTTTTTTAAATTGAGATTAAGGAAGGACTTCAACATCAGGCAAATCAAAAGCACTGCAAAAATTAACTGTTTGACATTCAGCCTCCCTCCCCCATGGTCAAGAAGCTGAAGGGCCACACTTTAAGCAGCATTAAATTCTCCCAAAATCTGTCAAGGGACAGCTCTGGCATATTCTTCTTTGTGGTCATGAGTTTTAGGTCAGCAGTTAGCTCTATTGGTCTTGGTAAAATTTGTGGGGCCAGTATGTAGTTTACTCTTGTTAAATAATCCCAGGTACCGGGAAGGAAGAGATCTTAAGGTTTAGCAATATTAGGGTAAAACTTGAATTTACTCATTCTTGCAGAGTAGTTATCTGCTTGATCTGGTTGTCTGGTAGACAGTTGCCTATTTATGTACAAAATAAAATTTATTTTAAAAAATTTGTCCCTTGGCAATCATAATCTCTGGAGATGAAAAAATATTCTTACTCAAAGAATTCGTACAAAGCAATCAACTTAAACTCTTTGCCTTTTAAACATTATTTAAACAATGGACAGACAAAATTCTGCATCACCATTTACTTGAAAACATTGGATGCCCATGGAAATCATATTTCCCTTACTTTCTTCTTAGATCTTCATTCACAGCATTTTGTGTCACATCATTCCACTTCTGAATTAGGCCATAGAGGCAACTTTCCATGCTTTCACCATTTGTGTGTTGAGTAACTCCTGAAATGCCACCTCTTCATTGATGCTCTAATTAGAAGTAGAATTATATAGAAGAAAGTTGTTCTCTACCTAGATTATCTTGTGTAACTATCTCCAAGTGGCCATCTCACAGCTGTGCTATCCTTCCTCATCAAATTAATTGTAAAATATCAGCATTGGACGGGGCCTGAAAGATCACCTAGTATTCACATACCCTTTTTTGCCTCTTTATACTCCTCTGTCTTTAGAAAATCACACTTCATTGTAATGAGCTGTTGAATATCTGTCTTAGCCATAGCCCTATAAGCATAAGAAGAGCAGGGTCAAGACCTAGTGCAGAATCCAACAAACTGCTCCAAAATTTAGAGACTGAAAATAACCATCTTATTTACTCATGGATTTGCAGTTTGGGCAGAGTTCGGGGGGAAGACTTGTGTCAGTGACTAGAGCAAAAGGATTTACTTCCAAGATGGCTTAATCATATGAATGGCAAACTAATGTTGCCTGTGAACTGGGAGATCAGCTCAGTTTTCTTCAACGTGGGCATCCCTATGTGGCTTGGGCTTCCTCTCAGCATGGCAGCTGGGTTCCAAGAAAGAGGAGGTAAAGCTGCCTTTTCTCTTAAAATATGGAACTGAAATGGGCACAGGATCATTTCTGTGTGTTCTGTTGGTCAAAACAGCTGTTCTCCCAACCAGATTAAGGTTAAAGAAGTAAGTAGAAAACACCTCTCCAACAGGGGTGTCACAAAGAATTTGCAACCAATTTTAACCCCCCCAGAAGCCACAAAATGACAGAGCCTTGTCTAAAACCCTGATTTCTTTCCTTTTTTCTTTCTTTTTTTTTTTTTTGAGATGGAGCCTCGCTCTGTTGCCCAGGCTGGAGTGCAGTGGCTCAATCTTGGCTCACTGCAACCTCTGCCTCCTGCGTTCAAGCAGTTCTCCTGCCTCAGCCTCCTGAGTAGCTGGGATTACAGGCACGTGCCACCACTCCTGGCTAATTTCTGTATTTTTAGTAGAGACAGTTTCACCATGTTGGTCAGGTTGGTCTCGAACCCTTGACTTTGTGATCCACCTGCCTCAGCCTCCCAAAGTGCTGGGATTACAGGCGTGAGCCACCGCATTCGACCTTAAAACTGTGATTGCTTAATTCCCAGTGTCTGCCAATGGTTTTTAGTTTTTGTTTTGTTTTGCTTTATAGCTATTCATTTTGTGGTTTGTAGTAACTCTGAATCACATTTTCTAAGCACTTCCCAGATATTGACATGCTTGTCAAAAACTCTGAGGTACCTTCTGTTATGCCCATGTTACAGGTTAGAAATTATGGCATAAGAAGGGGGAAAAGCATATCGAAACTACACAGACTATAAAAGGTGGAGTCAAGATTTGTGCCCAGGTAGTCTTTCTCCAGAGGTCCACCATGTGCACATTAATTCCTTTCATTAGCTTCTCTTACTGCCCTCAGTTTTTTATCACATGTTCCAAGGAGGGAGTGTTCTATTTAATAAGCCTGTTTAACCTGATTTGTATTGTAATCCCTATGCAATACCCAGATAAGTGTTTTTGATAAAAATGAAATGGATATGATTAGAGTAAAGGGATATAGTCACTGCCATAGCCTCCAAGTGGTGGAGGAATTCAAAGCATTGACTTTCCAGAGCCCTAAAAGCAGATTCGTCGATAAGGAATAGTTGTGATCCACATTCAGTGGGGATTGGGAGGGAGGTTTCTATTTCTTTTTACTGCAAGGAAGGTGGAATATTACAACCTGAGACCCACTACCTGTGTATTCAGAGGCATCTCAGAGATTGATGTTACATTATTTGAGGTGCCAGAAAGAGAAGAATAAAGCTTTAAATATCTTAAGAATTACGGCTTTCCCACCCCTGCAGGCAGGGCTTTAGGTTCCTTCTACAGTTGGCCAAATCACTGTGGGGCTGCAGAGTGCCGAGTCTTGGGGAGAAAGCCAAGGGGACCCAGTGAAGTTAGTGCCCATGGCTGCATGGCAAGGCAGCGGCTGACAGCCAGGTCTTGAAGAAGCACATGCTGAATATGACATTGAGGTCCTGAGTCAAACGCAATGGATAAGGTGAAGTAGATCAAGCCACAGAGATGCTTCATGTGGCTGGAACCAGGTGGAAGACAAACAAGAAAAAGGAGGACATGTGCTATGAACAGAGAAGTTACTCAAAGACCAGGTAGGTGATCAGAACTGGGATGGCCACAGACCTGGAAGCAGGGAGAGAACCTTGATTCTGAGGAAGTGCTTTGACCAATTGGGAAGCTTTTAAGTTCCAAGACTTCTTAGGGAAGCACCATAGGGGTAGTTGCTACCAATTGGAGATGCCAGAACCCTGAGTGAGTGGGCATACTTATCTAGAGTAGGGAATGTCATGGTGATAGGAAATAAAGTGAAGTGTGCAGTTATAATAGCTGCCTAGCTGATTTGCCCAACGCAAGTCATGAGGAAGGCTTTCTCCCAGGTGGGGCTGCAGTTGGAAGATCAAACCTGCATCTACAGCAAAATTAAGAAGCTGTTGATGGACTGGGTGTGTTGGCTCATGCCTGTAATCCCAGCACTTTGGGAGGCTGAGGCAGGTGGATCACGAGGTCAGGAGTTCAAGACCAGCCTGGCCAAGATAGTGAAACTCCATCTCTACCAAAAATACAAAAGTTAGCTGGGCATGGTGGCAGGCACCTGTAATCCCAGCTACGCGGGAGGCTGAGCAGAGAACTGCTTGAACCCGGGAGGCGGAGGTTGCAGTGAGCCAAGATCACACCACTGCACTCCAGCCTGGGCAACAGAGCGAGACTCTGTCTCAAAAAAACAAAAAAAAAAACTTGTTGATGAGGATTTCAAAGTTAGTTTTTGACTCACGGAATCAAATTACAGAAAACAAAAATTATATTTTAAGCCATCTCTATATTCTGAGAGAGGGGTTTGTGTTGGCAATGTTATAAAATCAGACAAGCCAAAGAAGACAAGAATTGATAGATATTAGTTAGGACTTAGATTATTTACATTGGTGAGGGGATGTCATAGCAGAGATAAATTGTATGTAATTATTTTTTTGAACCCTCTTGCCTCCCCCATATATCTACCCGGATTTCCAACAGTGGTATCTTTCACTCTTGGGGGTGAAAAAAAGAAAAAAGCAAGTAATGTGGATTACACAGATAAACAGAAGTTCAATTTATAGAGTAAATATTTACTGGAACTACAGAGATACCCTATCTTTCTAGTGAATGTCCTTTTTCTCCTGTTGACTAGAAGCAGCCAAAATCAGTAACGAGAGGAAAGAGGAAACCTTTTCAAAGGTTTTCATTGCCACAGGAGTGAATAAGGTTGTAAAGCACTTTGCATGTGTGGATCTTTCAAGATACTTCTTAAATTCAGCAAAGACCTTAAACCTTGAGAAAGTCTTTTAGGGAAAAAAATCCATAATTAGCAGCTATTAATTCCAATTGCCATACAAAAAACCATATGTTGTGTTTGTTAACTTTGTAAATAAACAATAAAAAAAGCCCATTGAATTGGGAAAATTGTGTGGTGAAGGCTACTTGATGTTTTGGTTGGTGGAATATTTTGAGCAGATCCCTTGTCATGAGATTTGATCAGTACATGGAACGTGCATAGGACATATGGGGCCAGAGGTGGAAATGCATCTTAAACCAAAGTCTGTAGTGTGTGATTATTTGAGAACAGAAAGTTTCATGAAACCTCAGTGTGTGTGCTCGCGCGCGCGTGTCAATTAACTTCACCTGGGGTTGTGAGAAATACTGAAGCAGCTGTCAAAGGAAGAATGCCAACTAGGGAGAAGATTGCCTTGCAATTAGAAAAGGAATGGAGGCCTCTGATTGGTTGCATGGTGAGAGTGGGAGTAATTCCTTGCTCCTGTTTTCCTATGGGTTATGTGAACTTGTCCATAGAACACACAGCACTCTTAGACTCTCCTTGCTCTTCTCCTAGCAGCCCCCAGTGTCTCCAGCTTAGTTGTTTCTTCCCTTATCTGTGTTCAGAATACTTACAAGTTGGCCTCCTTGGGGAGACCATGAGATCTTTGAAGGCAGAGACAGAGTAAAGTTGATCACTATATTGCCAGCACCTAGTCAATATGTGGTAGATAGGACATCAACAGACTTTGAAGTTGCTATTTGGACCAAATCCCAGTTGCCATTTTACTGTGACAGATGTGTTGGATTAACTCCTTTTCTATTTTGGTTAAAGTACCCATTCAATGGAATTTAGTTTGGTCATTTTGACTATAATTTATTATCTTGTAACCGTTCACATATTCAGTCAACAAATATTGTGTTCCTTCTACATGTCAGATGCTATTGTAAGACTGGGGATACAGCAACAAACAAAACTGATGTAGTCCCTGTTCTATGCATCCTACACAAATGCATAGACAATACACACGTGTTCAGTGGTGATATATGCTGTAAAGAAAACACTCTTGGGGATGAAGAGGGGAGGGATGCTGTTCGAGTGATCAGGGAAGACTTCACTGTGGGAGTCTGTGAAATGAAGGACACAGCCATGTGAAGATAGGGGACAATCATTTCAGGCAGAAAGGCAGAGTGAGGGCCAAGGTGCAGAGCCCAGGGCACTCTTGCTGTGTTTCAGGAGTAGCAAGGCAGCAATGACTGGGAACAGAGTGAGCAAGGGGAGAGGGGAAGGAGATGAGGTCTAAGAAAACAGTTCTGGCCAGATCATCTAGGGCTTCATAAACCCTGAAAGAGTATCTGGATCTCCCTGGAGAGTATTGAACACAGGCCTGAATTTGTTTTGCTTTCTTATTCTTTTCATATTTTGTTGGGGTGGAGTGGGGGAGGGGTGGGTAGGGGAGATGTAGGGAAGAGGAGGAATTAGCAAAGAAAAGGCCAGGAAAGTTGTATTCCAAAAGCCAGTTAAAGAAGGTGTTTTCAGAAGAGGGCAGAGTGATCCATCGTCAGTGTCTCTCCTTTGGCTTCCCGCCTTTGAAGCCTGTGTATATCCCCAAACTTTCAAATTGTGTCATTTTCTATAATCAGAAGTAATTATTATGTGCCATAAAAATACACTGTAATTATTTTTTTTTGACATCTTCAGAGTATGTGAATTCATTTTCCCCTAAAAAGGAATGGTTTTAAAAATGGAGTGGCATGGACTCTGGCCAAGAATGATTTGAAAATTGCTTTCCCTTGATTGATGGTTCAGTATTGATGGATGCTGATGATGTAGAATATAGGTGGGTTTTGAATTCGGAAAACTGAAAACTACCTTCCACTGTCACTTGGACCCATTTCCTTCAACTATTTAGAATCAGACTTTATTTTTATGAACTTTAATATCAATTTATTGATTTATAACAAATATAGCTACAAGGAGACTGGAATGCTGACACTTACTTCCTATTGAAAAACTACTTGGCAGTCAGATTATGACCAGAAAATTGCCTGGCAAACACGGAATCAGACAAAGGAAGTGCTTCTATTGGGTGGTGCTATTAAGCATATATTTGACTTAAGCGATATCTTGTCCTAAACATTTGCATGACTGATAAAGAAACTGATGCCTGAAGAAAGCTTGCTAGTGGCAAAGGGGGAAATATAGTACTGAGATTTTATTTTTCTAATTCCCTGGGATTTTTTTTTCTCTTCTGCCTCAGCTTCTGTTTCTATATCACAGGATATTTACATTAAGGTATGTATTTCAGAATATTCTGTAATTATGTTAAAAGGATAAAGTTTAATTCTTCAGTAAATCATATCTACATATTACATTATTACAGATCACACTATCAAAATACAGTTGACCGTTAAACCTTGCTGGCATAGAAACGCCAACCTGCCCCCACCCCCCGCCCCCCGCAGAAGAATTCTGTTTCGCAGACTGGAGTGCAGTAGTGCAGTCTGCAGCCTCTACCCGCTGGGCTCAAGTGATCCTCCCACCTCAGCCTCACGAGTAGCTGGGACTTAGAGGCACATGCCAAGACATCCGGCTAATTTTTGTATCTTCTGTAGAGATGGGATTTCGCCATGTCACCCAGGCTGTGCATAACTTTAGACTACTCAAAAACATAATTGCTGATAGCCTACTGTTGACCAGAAGCCTTAGTGATAAGTCAATTTTAACACATTTTATATGATATATGTATTATATACTGTAGTCCTAAAGTAAGCTGAAGGAAAGAAAATGTTATTAAGAAAATCATAAGGAAGAGAAAATATATTGATTATTTATGCAGTGGAGCATCATAAAGGTCTTCATCCTCATCGTCTTCATGTAGAGTAGGCTGAGGAGGAGGAAGAGGGAGGTTTGGTCTTGCTGTCCCAGGTGGCAGAAGCTAAGTTTACACATTGTAAGTGGATCAAACATTTGCAGTTCAAACCAGTGTTGTTCAATAATCAACTGTAATTAGAAGAATTTATTTTTAACTCTGGTTTTGGGGTGTGTGGTAATTGTCTGCTCGCAACAAGGCTTTTATTGACAAGGATTGTTGGAGCCTAGCAGATACAATACACCATTCTTTTTTGGGGGAGGATAATGAGATGAGCTTACTCTTTGGCTGGTTTGCTAGCCGCTGTGTGTTGACAGGGCATGATTGGTCAAGCCTATCCTCTCTTTAAAATTTCTCAGCATCCTTGATAACACTTGTCTTTTCCATTTCTTTTTTAAAAAATTTTCTATTTTTGATTGTAGCTGTCCTAATGGCTGTGAAGTGGTATCTCATTGTGGTTTTGATTTGCATTTCCCTAATGGTTAGTGATGTTGAGCATGTCTTCACATGTTTATTGGTCATTTATGCATTTTCTTTGGAAAAAAATATCTGTTCAAGTCCTTTGCCTATTTTTAAATCTGGTTTGTTTTTTGTTGATGTTGAGTTACAGGGTTTCTTTGCATACTCTGGATTATTAATCCCTTGGTCGTCTTCTCCTTTGTCCATTTTTTATTTTCTCCATATTGGGGCTTTGCACAGTACTCACACCTTGGTATTTCCAGAAGGAGTGAAAGTGAGTATAAAATATGGCCCAAGAGTGAACAGTCTCTCCACAGAAAATGGCTCTGCCAAAGCCCAGGAAGGCTCCTCCAGAGTGCCCAAGAATAAGCAGCATTCTGATGCTTTGTGGGGCCGGGGTACTTTTCACAGGCTGACACCCAGCAACTCTACTTGTAGCCTGACTAGCAGTGTCAGGCAGGCACAGAGTTAAGAATTATGTCTGTGACATTTGAAGAGTTACAGTTTTCCACCAACATGTGATTTCACAGTCTTCAAAGAGGAGTTTTAAGAGAGGGCTTTAGCAAGAGGGGCTTATGGAAAGTAGCCAGGAAGTCAGGCTGGTCTGTTAGATTAGGTAACTCAGTTACTATATTTCTTGGTGATGTGACTCTAATCGTGGTTAAACCAATATCTAATTTATTTTCATGCTTGATTGGGAGCACTTTTGATGAAGTATTTGAATAAGAGTACACGCCATACGGGACTGCTGTGGGAATGCAGTCGTTCAGAGGTTGTTGTGCCTGGGCTGATTATTAACAGGGTGTTAAGATTGAGGAGAGGGAAAAATGAGTGCATTGGACTCCAGGACAGGAAGAGTTTTTACTTCCAGCTTAGAACAGGTAGATTTAAAATCAAATTTGGTATCCTTTCTCTGTCTCTGTCTCTCTTTTGGCATAATCTGATGGAACCTGAGAGCAGAAGTCAGTATGCCTTTTGGTATTGATAGAGCAACTTCCAAAACTGTTTCTCATTTTTGGCATCTGAACTGCTTATGAAAATGCTGTCTGGACACACATGTAATTACTGCTGAAGAAAGTGTCTGATGCTGATAAAGATGCCTTCAAACCCTTTAATTCCCTGAGTGTCAAAGATGGAGCATCTTCTTTATTTGGCATTAAAACATCCCCGGCTAGCAGTGATGACATATTGGGGTCAGGATAATACGTTATATGACTAGGAAAGGCCTCTGTTTTTTGGCACCTTCTCTGCTAACTTCACTGGGTGAAGTCACTTCAGTTTCTTTGTCTGTAAAACTATGTATTTGTAAAGTTGTAGACTCTGAAATCATAGCCCTGCCACTTCCTAGCTAGGGGATGCAGGGAAGGTTGCTTTTCTGGCCTGCACATTCCTTGTATAAAGTAGTGATAATAAAAGTATTTCCCCTAGATAAATGTTGTGAAGGTCAGTGACATAACCTATATAGTGATTATCACATGCCTAGTAAATACATAGTCATTGCCAGTTCTTGCTGTTATGTTATTATTTTATTTTGCTACTATAGTGCCTACTTGCTGAAGATGCCAAGTAGAGAAGCACTTTATAAGCAGAAGCATTAGTAGCTGTATTTGTGAGCACTCAAATCATTTAAAAGAAATGCTTAAGTGTAGAGCAATATGTCATGAAAACAACACGAAGGAATGCTGAGAGTCTCACTGACTGCTGTTGTTTTTTCTTTCTCGACCTTAATGCCAAAAGCTCATTGCCTGGGAAAATGTTTATCCAAATATTGTCAAGTCTTAGAATACTGGGTATTTTCTTTTTTGGATTCACAGAGCCAGAATGTTAATGAGCTAACAAGTAGCAATACTAATTCCTTTTAAATTTTTATCACTTTTGTCCTAATTTTGTCCCAGCTTTATTGTCTTCAATCCCTCTTGTGCCCAGTAACCTTTGGATGACCATCATGATTGAGGTCATGGAAGAGGGGCGGCATTGCGGTCACTACCTGTGTCCAGAATAAGGATGTACTGCAGAGAAACAGACCATGTTCGTGTGGTGCATGACCATTCTTTCCTGGAGATAAGGTTTTATCAGTGATGCACACTTTGTGAATTACTGTAAAGATTTTATCAGTGATGCACAGTTTGTAAATTACTGTATGAGTTGCAATCAGTTAACCGGAGGAAGGTTACAGAAGCACTGGTGAGAGCATTGCTTTGAAGCAGCAGTGATGGCTGGAGGTTCGAGAGGATTTGGAATGTCCTCCATAGCAACAGAGGCCATCTGTTTCATTTATAGCTAACTTTTTTATTTGCAAGAAGTTTTTTAAAGCCTGTGGTACTTTATTGAGGTTTTAGCTATGGTCAAAAGGAGGAACTGATAGAATATTCCTGCTAGTGTCTTGACGTTGTTAAGCAGTTTGGTCATTTACTGACCAGCATATACCATGAGGGCAGTGGGAAGGGAACTGAAGAAGCCCTAAACTTAAGCCCTAGGCTCTTCCACCTCCCACTTGGTTGTGGAGCTTTGGACCCCTTGGACTTCCATGGCTGGCTCATCTCCACAGACTCTCTTACGGTGGTGGTTTCCATTCCCATGGCTTTGACTGCCACCTCTAAGCCGTTGCCTCCAACCTAGGTTGGTCTGAATATCCAACAGGTAAAAGGAGAAGCACAGATCTTGTGCAATACAAAATCTTCTTGTAGTCAGTATTCCTCCTCCTCCCTCCTGCCCTCTCAAGACAAAACTCGTACTGCCCCTTCTTCCTGTGATGACCTTTCTCCACCTGGTGACACCAACTCGTCTTCTAGATTCAACATGTCACCTTCTCTGGAAGGCCTTTCTCAACTTCTGGTGAGTGCCAAGTACCCCATTAAGTCTGGCAACACTCCTCACACCTCTGACTTATAGTTTAGAATTCTATAATATGATGTGTTCACCTATGTGTCTGTCTCAGCACCTTAGCTGGTGAGAGTGGCCGGTGACTGGAGAAATGCCTTCTTCTCAGAGCACACACTACATTCTTGCAGTGTGCTTGACAGAATACATGATAATAAAGAATATTGAAAATAAGTAAAATAATACTAGGAGATAGATAGAAAAGGTACACATAGGACAACTACTTTTATGTCAACCAATGGTGTAAGCCCCTGGAACCGACCACCCCCAGGTTCCCTTTCCATGAAAAAGGATCTGGGCTACAGCTCCCCTCTATTTGCTTCTGAAGGCAAACACTGAGCCCCAGAGGCCCACCCAGTACAACTGGGGTCGGAGAGCTTTGTTTCCAGCCAGATCACATGGGAGTATCTGAACTTGGCTCTGGGTGTCCTCTCTCAGGAAGAGAAGAGATCAGTGTGGAGGCTGAATGGAAGCAAGTTCTAGTCCTGGGATGGTGGGAGTAGCTCCAGGGGCTGGAATTGTTGCAGACTGTGTTAAGAAATGATAAATGTGAAGCATGGCAATACCATATTATTTTGTTGAAATACTTCTAGTGAAGTAATATGGTACCGAATTACTTCAATTTCATTTTGCAAGTATTCCCTTTCTCTATACATTTCAAAAGCTACATCTATACTTTTTAAAACATGTTGCCTTTAATGCAACAAAACTGTTTAGTGATGCACAATAATATTTCTGATATTAAAAGCATCCTGTTACAAATTAGTATTGTTAAATATGTATTATCCATTGATAGTCTGATTATTCTAAAAATTCATAAGAGCTTGTGAGACTGGTAACCTAATGCTTCTGGACTTATTAAGGTTCTTTCCAAATTAAAAATGAATATGTAGTATTTAAAGATGGGGGCATGGAGGATAATTTTATATATAATTGTGCTCTATATGCAAAAAGACATCCTTTCTTACAAAGGTAGGAAGTCCATGCAGTTAAGCTCCAGTATTCATTTGCAAGAGACAAATATGTTAATTGCTTTTCTGGGGTGAATGATTCTTAATCCAATAGGAATGAAAGAGTTCTAAATTCATTTCACTAATTTGGTTTTTTTTTAATGTCAGTGTTCATAGATTACTATATAGAGTTAATAAGGTATTCCAATGAGGCCTGGGTTACTGGGTGAATTTCATTCACAATATGACACTGTAATATTCCTCAGTGGTAGAATTAAGTTTTCATCAAAGCAATCAGCCTGGAATGCTTCGGGTGACTCTGAACATTGAACATTGGTGCTTATGTGGGTTGGGTGGGAAATTGGAGCATACCATGTCATGAAATGATGAGGCTGATGTAGTGTCTTATAAGTGCTACTTAACATAACAATTGGAATTGGGAAGTTACTGAGATCAGTTGTGTGGAGAGTTCTGAGGTTTATGACTCAGAAAAGAAGTTAACCTTTTCATTGCACATCTGACTATCAAAAACCCCAGCTAAAGACTCATGGGCTTTTCCCTTTATATTCTTGCCTTTAATACACCAACAACATAGAAAATTTTGAAATTGCTTTTAAAATACTCTAACATGTTAATAATTGGAAAAGGCCAGCTTACAAAAAGAGGCGTTTGATTTGTAAATTTCTGGACAGCGTAAACCAGACTATATGGTGGTGAGAATGAAGGCAGCTATTAAAGGTTTCAAGAAGAGCATTCAGCTGTGTTAAGCCCTTTGAAAGCATTTGTTTGGTCATTTCCCTGCTCAGAACTCTTCATTTCGAGGTACCCAGCCCCATATACCCTGTTGACCACTCCACCTATATCCCTGGCCAGGTCTCTCACATTCTATCCTCCAGCCAACAGCACTCATTTCAGCACCTTCAAGGTGCCTGGTTGTCTCTGGATGTCACAACTTCACATTTGCTATTCCTCCACTGGTACACTATCCATACCCTTAAACTTTGCTTGTCTACCTCCTGCTCATCATATAGGACTTAGTTTAAATGTTAGTTTCCTTGGAAAACTGTTTCTGATGTTGCCACCCTGGTCTAGGTTCCATCTCCTCTCCTGTGTTTCCCATCACATTGGGTAGTTCCTCATTGTAGCAGTTAATACACCATAAAGGCCTGTGGACTTGCTATTTTCTACCACAATGGCTGTTATTCACCATTGATCCTTGTACCTGCATAGTGCCTAATAGTGCCTGACCCTTAACATTCACTTTCTAGTGAATGGCCTTCATTTAAGGCATGCCATGGTCCCATGAGACAGATCCTGTCTTTAGGGGCATTAGATGTGAGAGAATAGAAGCTCAAACAGGTTAAGGATCTTTTCCAAGATCACAGGTCTGGTAGGTGGCAGGGCCAGGTTTCAATTAGGGTCTGATTCCTGAAGTCCCTGCTGTTTGCATAATGCTACTGCTTTCTTAGACCATGTAGTCATGGCTGTTGGAGCTGGCATCTATAAGACCTGGGAGTTGGAGGATGGCTTGGCAGGTTGCAGGGAAGGAAAGGCATTGGGAATAATGCCCAGGTTTCTGAGCGGATTCTGCTGATAGGCGAGATTGGAGATCTCATAGTAAAATCCAGTTTGTGAGGAATGATGAGTCTAGATTTGGGCATTCTGAGTTTGAGATGCCTGCTGGTCATCTAAGGGGAAATGTGCAGTAGACTGTTGGGTAATAAGGCTCAGAGACAGGTCAGGATTTGAGCACCTTTGGTCCTCATGGCTGTTCACTCAATGCAGATGGCTGATGGCTGATGTAGACGTATAGTTCATTCTAGTCTCTCCACCGTAGATGCCAATATGGCATATACCACATAAACAAAGAGTGGTATGACGTAACCATTTGGTACTGTTTGTACTCAAATGCAGATGAAAGGACCACAGTCTATCTTCTAGCATTTTATGTATATATAATACACATGTGTGTGGTTCAGAATCTGCCATTGTAACTAAAGCAGACCGTGCTTTTGAAGTCATGGTTTTAAAATTGTTTTAAGAAAATTTAGGCCGGGCACGGTGGCTCAAGCCTGTAATCCCAGCACTTTGGGAGGCCGAGACGGGCGGATC
>NW_016813477.1:409067-439878 GCF_001698545.2 Rhinopithecus bieti
AAAAAAAAAAAAAAAAAGATTTAATTAGTTCACATCACATGAGCATTTCCATCTTGGACTCCTTACAGAAAGGGCAGGGTGAGGAGTAAGGGGTGTGCAGATGTGATCATAAAAATAATGCATGTTCATACAAAACTTGGGAAATAAATGAGTAAACAAAAATTTTTGTATTTTTCTATCAGGTAACATTTTGGTAAATTTTTTTCTTTTTTTTGAGATGGAGTCTCACTCTGTCACCCATACTGGAGTGCAGTGGCATGATCTCTGCTCACTGTAACCTCTGCCTCCCAGGTTCAAGCGATTCTCCTGCCTCAGCCTCCTGAGTAGCTGGGATTATGAGTGTCCACCACGATGTTCGGCCGGTTTTTTTTTTTTTTTTTGGTAGAGATGGGGTTTCACCATGTTGGCCAGGCTGGTCTTGAACTTCTGACCTCAGGTGATCTGCCTGCCTCGGCCTCCCATAGTGCTGGGATTACGGGCGTGAGCCACCATGCCTGGCCGGTATGTCTTTTAGTTATAAATAGTTCTTTAAAGGGATCGTACTTGAGTTTTACAGAATCATATTCTGCATTTTTTTCAAGCTTTCCTTGATATAGCTTCTTTTTAAAAACTTGATTCTTGGGCCAGGCGCGGTTGCTCACGCCTGTAATCCCAGCACTTTGGGAGGCTGAGACGGGCGGATCACGAGGTCAGGAGATCGAGACCATCCTGGCTAACACGGTGAAACCCCGTCTCTACTAAAAAATACAAAAAACTAGCCGGGCGAGGTGGCCGGCGCCTGTAGTCCCAGCTACTCGGGAGGCTGAGGCAGGAGAATGGCGTGAACCCGGGAGGTGGAGCTTGCAGTGAGCTGAGATTGCGCCACTGCACTCCAGCCTGGGTGGCAGAGCGAGACTCCGTCTCAGAAAAAAACAAAAACAAAAAAAAACTTGATTCTTTTTGGCCAGGTGCAATGGTTCACACCTGTAATTCCAACAATTTGGAAGCCTGAGGTGGGGGGAATCCCTTGAGCCTAGGAGAGTATACCAGCCTGGGTAACACAGTGAGACCATCTCTACAAAAATAAAAATAATAATAATAAGAAGAAGAAGTTGGGTGTGGTGATGAGTATACGTAGGCCCAGCCACTTGGGAAGTTGAAATGGGAGGATCACTTGAGTCTGGAAGGTCAAGGCCCTAGTGAGCCGGGATTGCGCCACTGTACTCCAGCCTGGGCAACAGAGCCAGACCCTGTCTCAGAAAACAACTTGATTTTTAATAACTCTGATAGTCCATCTTATATATCATAATATACAGTTAACGACTGAGTGTATATATATAGGTTTTCAATCTGTGTTCATTATAAGCACATCTACATAACTTTGTGTTTTCTTATATCTTTAGGGCAGATCAAAGGAGAGAAGGTGGGGGAGGAGAGAGGGAAAATAGTGTAAATGAAGAAACTGAGCAATGTATGGTGCAGAATTGGTGTCTGATGTTAAAGAAGAAAAAACAAGGGTACCTTGATGCCCCGGGGTGGTCTTTGTAAAATAATCCAAAGACTATAAAGGTCAGTTTAAAAAAACCAAACGCGTAGCTATCATAAATTAGGACCATCTGTTGTTCCACCCAGGCCTGCTTACTCAGTCTCCAGCCTGTTGCTTATTTAAGAATGCCTTTACAATGGTGAAGGAGTGCTGCCGGGGTGTCTGGAGGTAGTCGGGGCAGGAGTGTGGGTGGGGTAAGGAGGAGGGCAGCAGCTTGGGGAGTCGGCATGGGCTGCTGTGCAGTTCCCACACTGGTTACCCTTTGGGGCCAGAATCACTGTGGCCTTGAGATTCTGGCCACCTGTGGCCCTTGACATCCCATCCGTGGCTTTGGGATGGGAGTCGGGGTTGACCTCCTTTAAAAAAAAAAGAAAAAAAAAGTCAAACCAATTTTAAAATGTTTTGTAAAAAGGGTATTTCACTTGAACGTTTCATAACCTGTGACTCTTACATATACAGCCTCCCTTGGTGTTCAAGGGGAATTGGTTCCAGGACCCTCCTGCTACACCAAAATCTGTAGATGCTGAAGTCCTTTATAAAACGGTGTAGTATTTGCATATAAGCTATGCACATCCTCCTGTGCTTTAAATCATCTCTAGTTACTTATAATAGCTAATACAGTGTGAATGCTGTGTAAATAGTTGTTATAATGTATTGTTTGTATATTTTATTTTATTTTTTCTGAAATTTTGATCTATGGTTGGTAGAATCCACGGATATGGAGGGCGGACTATACCTGTCTCTGCATGATCATAGTATTAATCTATTTTGCAATGTCTGTGAACCAATCTAATATAGGATGCTTAATCCCAGGGGCCCAGTGGAGTCCTTTTTAATCACAGAGATAGCTGAATTTTATTTTTTGGCCAAAAATTGCTACGATTATGCATTGCTAGTGTTTCTCTGTTTTAATGGTGACTTCCTATAAATAATGACAGAATTATTACTGAGAAGTTCCTAAATTGAACTGTGTTGCTACCTACAAGTGTACCATTAAAAGTTTAATTTTTGTTTAAATTGTGTCTGACCAAAATGCTAATCTAGAGCAACATTTAACCTACTGGTTTGGCAAACTGTGTCATGTAATCAATTTAGCTCTTAGAGTAGGAGTTACTATTTTTGTAGCACAATGGAGGAGGGTCTGCTTGTAGCTTCAGGGTGTTTTTGTTTTTTCCTTTAAGGAGCTCATTAATCCAGTGGCCCACCCGCGTGATGGACTGGCTGGAGGCTTTGGTTGCTAGGATGGTCTTAGGTTTTTGTGGCTTTCAGGAAGTAAAGGGAAGGCCACAAGCTGTGTGAGAGAAGCAATTGCAAGCTGGCCTTGTTTTTCTCTGCCCCCACTTCTCTGGCATGCTGAAAGCCAAGCTGGGAATCTAGGCATGGTGCAGAAGGTGTCAGAGCCTGGCTTCCTAGCCAGAAATGTCATTCGGTGCAAACATATTTTCTCAAGCATAAGGTATAACATTCATTCAGAAATGAGTATTTATGAAAATAGAGTTGATTGCAGGAACTTTGATGACGAAAACATTTATACTTAGTGATTGCATAGCCCACCCAGTATTAGACCCATCAAAGCATTGTAATAGAAACTTGACCCTTTGAGGGCTGGGCGCATTGGCACACGCCTGTAATCCCAGCACTTTGGGAGGCCGAGGCGAGTGGATCGCCTGAGGTCAGGAGTTCGAGGCTAGCCTGGCCAACATGGTGAAACCCCATCTCTACTAAAAATACAAAAATTAGCTGGGTATGGTGGTGCAAGCCTGTAATCCCAGCTGCTCAGGAGGCTGAGGCAGGAGAATCACTTGAACCTGGGAGGCGCAGGTTGCAGTGAGCTGAGATCGTGCCATTGCACTCCAGCCTGGGCTACAAAAGCGAAACTCTGTCTCAAAAAAAAAAAAACTTCACCCTTTGAATGTTGGGAAATAGGTTCCAAAATGCTAATCTGGCCTCAATTCTGTTAACCTTCAAAGTATCTTTAGGATTGGGGTGGTGGCTCATGCCTGTAATCCTGGCACTTTGGGAGACCAAGGCGGTCGGACCACCAGAAGTCAGGAGTTCAAGACCAGCCTGGCCAACATGGTGAAACCCCGTCTCCACTAAAAAATACAAAATTCACCGGGAGTGGTGGCATGCGCCTGTAATCCCAGCTACTCGGGAGGCTGTGGCAGGAGAATCATTTGAACCTGGGAGGCAGAGGTTGCAGTGGGCCGAGATCGTGCCACCGCACTCCAGCATGGGCAACAAGAGCAAAACTCCATCTCAAACAAAGCAAAGGTATCTTTAGTCGAAATTAAATGATCTCAGCTTAGTACAAATGCTTCCCTGTTGGTTTCCCCCCTTTCCTAGAGGGAAGTTGGTTTGCTGAAACAGATATCATGTAGAAGGGACCAAGAAGTTTCTAATACCCAGGTCTGATTTATGCTTCACTGTAATTGCTACCACACATTGTGACAAGCATTGAAGCTATCGTAGGAAGTCATCGTAGGAAGTGGTACTGTCTGATGGCGTGACTGAAATAAATCCCCTGTGTGGCACTCTTGGTGAGCTTCTGGAGGTCCCCTATCCTGCTTCATATGCATGTTGGGCATACAAAGTTTACCTATTAGTATGTGCTGGAGAAGCCAGCGTTTTTCTGTGCGGAGGCGAAGCCCTCCCTTCCCCTGGATGTCAGTCATACACATCAATCCTCAGAGGAGCCCATAATTAGAGCAATTAGGGGCGTAACATAGTGGGCAGACTTGGGAGGTGAAGGAAGGAGATAGGAACAGAGCATATGTCAAGGCAGAAATGCTTTTTAACCTATCCAGACTTGATATTACTCACTATTTTTTTTTCCTCACCCAGTCTAATATGGATGAGAAGATTTCTGATCTTTATTATTGTGACCATTTGCCTAGTGTTAATTGCATTCATTTGCTTAATATAATTTAATCAGGAAAAGACCCTTATTTAGTACAGCTGACTCTCCTTGGCACCACCCCATACCTACTTTAACCCCTCTTTCCTAACAGTTGTATTGCATTTTGTTTCTACACACAAATCTAAATTTTTAAAAATGTGGCCTGATCCTGTTTCTCATGGTTAAGTTTTGCTTCCCCAACAAGTTTGTATATATCTACAATGGCTGAGAGTGTCTGGTACTTTATGTCCTATTAGATTTCTCTGTAATACTTAACCCAATACCAAAAAATCAAAGACCCAAGTGAGAAAGACCCTGCAATGCTGTAGGCATAACTCATGAATGAAGTATAGAATCCCTGATTTCCAGCTTTATATGAACTTCCCTAAGATCTCATTGCTGATACACAGTACATTCCCTGGAGGCAGTTCTTAGAAAACCAAGTGGGAAACCTCTGACCCCCTTTAGAATATTTTGTTAGAAAAGGGAAAGGACACATATTCGTGGCATTCCGTCTGTAACTGGTAATGAATCAATTTGCTGCTTTGGAGGAAATGTTGCTTTTATCTTTCTATTCCAAAAGTTTGTTCATTGTCACCTTCAGCCTCTCAGGTACTGTTCTGATAAATACAGTAGATTAAGATATTCTTTTATTTTTCTTTCTAGTATTATGGAACTAATAGTTCTCTCTCCTTAGTTCATTAATGTTTTCACATTAGTGAAATAGTAATAAGTAACAGTAACTTCTTTAAACTCTTTCTTGCCCCATTTCTTCAATCTCTAGTTGCTGGCAGCCCCAAGAAGCAGCAGTCACTTAGTCAACATTATTGTATTTTTGTGATTCTGTGCTGCTTACCCACGTGATAATCAGTGGTTTTATTTGCTTGAGATTGAAAATTTAAATGACTGAAGGACAACAAAGTAAAGGGATCCTTGCCAGATATGATAGCAGAGTAATGTCTCATAATTCATTCACTGAACTGTTTCCTTGCAATCCAAGCATTATCGTATTCATTTTTAAAAGAATAATTACTGTATTTTGTTGAAAGAATGGGCTCATAAATTCCAAGAAGCTAATTATGTTTTGTTACTGGTGTTGCTAGAATTCTGATGAGCTTATTCCTATTTCTAGGTTAGCTGTTGGAAGCGGGAACATATCCTAACATGGACAAGTGTATCCTGATAATTAGAAATTACTGAGAAAGAAATAATGATATTTTGTTATTAAAAGAATTTTCTATCACTTGGTTATGCTCAAATGAGTATGGCAGAGCCCAATTTTAAATTGAAGAAGGAAATTGCTTCTTTATTTTTTTATTTAGATCTGTCAGGGAAAGGGACAAGAGTTAAAGGAGAGCCTATCAACCTGATTATACTTGCAGGCTCCTCTGAGATTAAAAGAAAAAATTCATAGTAATTATTCAGATGAGTGGTATTTGAAAATCACTAGCAGAACAAATATGCCCATTCCACTAGACTTACAATATTAGAGAGAATAATTCTGGCTCATAGTTGAGTGCTTCCTGTGTGCCTGACATGATGAGGAACTTGAGACAGAGAAGTTAAATAACTTGCCTGGAGTCCCACAGTAAGTGGCTAAACCTCGGATAATTAAACCATATCCATTTCCCTTTTGGTGCAAGCAAAATAAATCAAGAAAAAGATAATATATAAACAAGCTAAAGCCAAACAATCTCCAATTTTTAATGGAGAGAATTGAGTTTAAAGTAACTAAATGTAAGTTAATCAGTTATCTTTGATTATGCAAATATTCTTACTCATTTGAGTCTCTGTTAAGGATAGTCAACTGTCTCAGTTCATTTTGTGCTCCTAGAGCTGAATGCCACAGACTGAGTAATTTATTAATAGGAGTTTATTTGGCTCACTGTTGTAGAAGTTGGGATGTTCAAGATTGAGGGGCTATCATCTGTCAGGGGCCTTCTTGTTGCTTCATAACATCATGCACAGCATCTCATGGCAAGAGGGGAATGGGGACAAACTCATCCTTTTCTGAGGAACCCACTCCCCTGATAAATGGCATTAATCCATTTGTAAGAGCAGAGCTCTCATGGTCTAATTACCTCTTAAACTTTCCACCTCTTTAACACTATTACACTGGGGATTAAGTGTTCCCCAAAACACATTCCCAATGTGAGGAACACGTTCAAACTATAGCACCAACTATTTCTGTTTGCCCAGGAATTTCAGTGCAAAAACCATGCTAGTCCTGAGCAATCCTGCATGGTTGCTCATTTTATTTCAGATGTTGATACCAAGTTTTCTTTGAAATTTTACACTAGGAAATTCTTTACTAAAGTAAGGATGACTGATCATAAGAAACCTTTTCTTTTCTTCATTAGAAAAGGCCTCTTGTCTATGGGTTTCGTTTGTCTTCTGGTTCCAGACTTGAGCCAAGGGATCCTCACTGTGTACGCAGTGCTTAATCCTTACCCAACGATTTGTGTATCTAGTGTTCTAGGTAGGTAGTAGAAGAGATAACTGTGCCATTGTTAATGATGGGAAACTGAGTCAAGGAAAAGCAAGACATTTCTTAAGCCCATAGGAATTCACAGGCAGCTGAGTCAGCCGCATTATATCCTTGCAATTCTGTGCTTAGAAATGTAAACAAAGGCCTGTTAGATAAGTATATTTCTTGCCATTGTCTTACCATGAACATACTTGCTCACTGAGGGTCCCATTCTGAGTCATACAGCTGTAATGAATGACATGGTTATAGTCTTAATCTAGGTGAATTGATAGAAAAATGAAGCAAATATTTTTATCCTTGTCTTAGCAAAATGTCAAATTTCCCCAAGGAGAGATTGAATTAGGCTCATATATGCCAGCTTTTTATTTGTATATTTGTTTATTTTTTGCAGGGCAATTTAAGAGGTAAAGTGAAGCAGTTATCTTTCTGTCAAAGGCTTTTCTTAACACCAGTGTTGGTAGTGTGTGGACCCTTTGATTTAAAACACACTGACCTATGTATTACCTGGAAGGTAACGTGCATGGAAGGTAGGGATATAGCTCAGGTCACATGGAATTTGGCATTGGAATTTTCGTTTCTCAACCTTCTAAGCGGAAAAGTTATCTTTTTCTTTGCTTCATCTAGTATGCTGAAAAGTTAAATGGGCCTCACATGAGAAAACATGAAGCATTTCTGTGTCCCATTGTGGGGATATAGGGAGTTAGGGAATGCAGTGGGTGCAAAGGGGACGACACATTGTTATCTTGGGAACCTGGGATTTTTATTCTAAAGGACGTTAGCCCTTGGGGACTAGGCTGAGTGCTTTATTTTTCTTTATTTTGTATGGTTCTCTTTTTTCCTGAAAACTTGAATGAATTTGATGTGTGTCCCAGTAAACTTTGGAATTCTATCAGTGAAAGGCTTAGTCCAGCCACCCAAGTCAGCACAGGTACATGGGCATTTCCCCACATTCTGTTGCACGCTTCAGTGAATATAGCCCATGTTTGGACACCCTGACGTTGATGACCTAAAGATGAACAGCCGTATTATTCATTACTGACTTAGAACTATTACATTCCTAACCACCTAAGAAAGGATAAGTTGAAAATGCTAAAGAAGGAATCTATTTTGTCTTGAATAAGTCATAAACATTTTTTCTAGTGCAAAAGTGGTAAGAGTTAGATCTAGATCTACCTTCTGTAGGTACCCTTTTCTTTAGAGTCCTACACCCTCTTGTAAATGAAAGTAAATAATGTTAAACAGCTCAGCTCTTCCCACCTCTCTCCCTGAAACATTTTCTTATGCTCTTTTCAGTCTTTGGGGAAGTTTACAGTTAAGCTTCTTGTATTATGTCTGTTTCAAAATTGCAGAAATGTAATTATACTTTAGAAAAAATATGTAGTTATGTTGGGTGCTGAACTCAGTGTACTCTGTTGCCTTATCTCTGAACGAAATCTTGCAGTGGTGAGAGAAAAAAGCAGTCTGTCAGTGGGGTATTCGCTGCCACCCTTCTAGTAATCATCTTTATTGCCATTTGTTTCCCCTGATTGCTGCTCTGACATTTCCATGAAAATTACCAAGGGCAGCTGAACTAGGTAAATTAGGCCCTTTCTGACCAAATAAAAAACTATTGACATTTTGGCAGTGCTAAACTCATTAATAGTATTAGCCAGGAGTCCTGCTTTTAGCAAAGCTCCATCCTGAGCATGTGACTGTAGGTTGGGGAAGATAAAGACCTTACAGCTCCTAATTAGCAAGTGTAATAATGGCAAACAGTTTGTGGGAGTCTCTGAATAACATTAATCAGATTTAGAAAGCTACCACAATTTAATCATTTGTTTCAGTGTCATCTTGGGGGGGAAAAACCCACAGTATTCTAGAGATATGAAGGAAGTGTTTTTTGTCTTTTTTTTTTTTTATGTGTCCTCATTGCAGTAGCTTAATTCAGGAATTTAGCCACATAAGCATTATTATTTATTTATTTATTTATTTATTTATTTATTTATTTATTTTGGGGGGATGGAGTCTTGCTCTGTCACCCAGGCTGGAGTGCAGTGGTGTGTTCTTGGCTCACTGCAAGTTCCACCTCCCGGGTTCACACCATTCTCCTGCCTCAACCTCCCAAGTAGCTGGGACTACAGACATGAGCCACTGCGCCCAACCAAGCATTCTTTATCATTTAAGGTATCATTGAAAAAGCTTATTATAAAGAGTTCATTGACCTCTGGTTCCCTGCAGTAGAGCCTGTTGAAGTCAAAAGGCCCAGTCCCCACCTGGAGAGAGATTGCAGGGCCCTGATGCCAAGAAGGGAACTTGCCTGCTGGTGTTCTATGGGTTTCGTAAGCAAAGAATTATTCTGCCTTGTCTCCCTCCAGGTTGCAAAGCTGGTCTGACTTTTGTTTCTTCATCCCTGTCTTCTCTGTCAAATATTCATCTATTTGTGCTGCTGCCTTCTCAGTTTCTAATTTTTGCTGCCATTCTTCTTTTGTTCCTTTGATACCTTTTGCTTCTCTACTGCATTCTCACCTTTAAGAAAAAAAGTCTAGCTTTTATAGATAACATCAGTCACCGTTAATATTCCCATCCTGTGTCCTGCACTAACCAGTCAGGATACCATTGAGTAAAACTGTTGGGTCTTCCAAGGTGGTGTGTTTTAGCTAATCTGTTTTTCCCCTTAAACTCAGTGCTTGGACATTCTAGATACTTGTTAAAACTAGTTCCCAGGTAACCAAAGATTTACTAAGTGCTGATTTTAAAGAAATCCACCTCCAAAACCTAAAAATTTTTGTTTTTCCAGCAGCTTCTGCGGTGTTAAATTAGATAGTAAATTTCTGGGAGCTCATGTTCTTTAATGGTCACTAAATTGTGAGATGCTTTGTATATAGCAGTATCCAAGGCCTAGTGGATGGAGGGGCAGGGCACAAAAAATGTTGTATCTTCTAACTACCTTAGCTACCTTTTGGCCCTTATTGGGAGACAGGATACAAAATTTTTCTTATCTAAGTATCGAGTGAGTCAGACTACTAATGGTAGGTGTTCAAAGAAAAACATTATGGTCTGGAATATTCAAGGGAAATTGACAGTGGTACATCCTAAAGGCCTTTCTGTAAGCAGAAGAAAGGATTTCTAGTGGTGGTGGTGCTGCGCACGTGTGTGAGTCACAGAGGACTAGGTGAGACCGCCAGAATGAACTGGGAAAAGGTAGAGTTCATTCGGACCCTTGAGGGACCTCAGTTCCATGCTGAGTTAGGTACTAATATTTTAGCAGGGAAGTGGTATAGGAAGGTGGTGCTTTGTGGAAGAAGAATTTTGGACATCTTTAGGATTGTTTGGATAGGGAAGAGACTAGAGATGTGGTAATCAGGGAGGAGTTGTTTCAGTAACCCAGGTTTGTAGAGTTGAGGCCTGGATTAAGATAGAAGATTTGTTGGTTACAATAGTGACAGAATTTACTAGGTGAGGGAGACATTGTGAAGGAAGGGAGCAGAAAGGAGTTGAAGATGTAGCTGGTTAGGGTTTTTTTTTTCATCTTCCATTCCACTTTATTTCATTCTAATTTAAGATCATGTTTTAGCAGACATATATTTTTTATAAGACATATAAGTACAGAAGTTAGGTTTAATAGCTTTGAAATGTAATTCATATACCATACAACTTACCCATTTGAGGTGTACAATCCGTGGTTTTTAGTATATTCCCAGAACTGTGCAGCCATTACTACATTTAAAACATTTTCATTACCCCCCAAAGAAACCCCATTAGCAGTCACCCCTGCCTCCCATTGCCTCCCTTATCTGCTTCTGTCACTGTGGATGTGCCTGTTCTGGAAATTGTACAGGATGTGGTTTTGTGAATGGCTTCTTTCACTTGGCGTGTTTTCATGGCTCATGATGTTGTAGCACATCTCAGTATGTTGCTGGATTTTGTTTTGGCCATCAAGTGGCTGGGAAATGTTGCCCCTGACAGAATAAGCTCAGAGTTTGAGTGTTATGCCTCACCTGTTAAATGGCAATGACAGTGCTGTCCTCTTTACTTCCCAGAGTTACCGTGGAGATGAGATAATGTATATGAACATCAATGGGTGGATTTTATATAAACGTGAAGGTTCTACAACATACCTCACTGAAGAGAAGATGAGTTCTAGGGGTGAGGGGATAAAATTTAGACATAATTACATTTGGGTTGATAGTAGCAGAGGAGTGAATTGCCAGACCCGAGAGTCTCTTGGGAAGTCACTTTTGGTGTGCCAGTGGTTGCCTCTGTGAGCTGATGAGGATCTCCAGGGCAGCCTTTAAAGAAAGGGAGCAGAGGGCTGAGCGCTGAGGGCCTGCTGCAGGGATGATAGGAAGGAAAGAGCTGTAGAGAACGTGCTCTGGGATACAGGGGAGTGTGAAACCTGTTCTGCTGAAATGGTTTAATAATGCAATCATTGCTAAATTCTCCTAATTAGCCAACTGTTGGCCAAGTCATGTCCGTGCATGATTCTCTAACCCAATTTATTATTGGCCTGAGGCCACATGCTAACTGGTCAGCAACTTAGGCTCTTATTTTAAAAAGAAAATGAAACAAACCAATAAATACCCTAGGCTTGAAATGTGACCTGGATCCCTGATTTTATGACCCATTGTTTTCACTTGAGCCTGATACCTAATCTTTTGTAGGTTTTTTTATTAGTGTGTTTTTTTTTTTTTTTTTTTGTCTGTATGGAGGGAGGTAGTTCCCTTGCTGGGATGTTGAAGATCACTTTGTATGCCACAAGGTGTGCAAAAAAGCTTTGTAAGTGCTAAGGTGCCTTCAAATGTAACGAAGTGGCTGGGATGTGGTGGCTCACACCTATAATCCCAGTAACTCTGAGGCTGAGGCTGGAGGATTAGTTGAGCCTAGGAGTTCTCCCCACCACTGCATTCTAGACTGGATGACAGAGCGAGACCTCATCTCAAAAGAAAAAATGTAAGGGAGTAGTGCTATCCCATCTTCTGCCCATCCCTCCCAAATAAATACAAATAAAGCCTGATGTGAAATATTGGGAATTTCCTAAGAACTGCCAACTCCGAAGGACTGACTTTGGCTGTGTGTTTAAGAAGCCCTGCGGGGTCGTGTATCGTATTTGTAAGTGGCATCGTTGATCGTTGCTGGGTAAACAAGAGTCCCACTTTGGGGGAGTGAATATCTAGTCTGAATTTTTTCCTGTATAGGTTTTTTCAGAATTGCTGGTGATAATGGTTGTGTTTATGTGTGTGTGTGTAGAAGGGAAAGAGGAAGCAAGCACAAAAGAAATGTAGATTGAAGGGAGAAGTTGACTCAAGCCAGGACCAAAATAATATAGTTATTTTTCAGGGGAACTATAAAAGAACAACAGTTTTCCTAGCATTTGGCATGAGACCTAGGATTTTAATGAAAGTTGAAATTCAAATGCCTGAGACTGCCCCATACTGTGAGGGTCTTATTGGACTTGTCTTTGGAAGGAGACTTACTGTCTCTCTTCCTAAATTTAAATGGCTTGTTTTCCCTACCTGTATTATGGCAGGCAGAGTGGATATTTAAGGTATTGTCTATTCAGATCTCTCCCTTCTCATTTTCTAGGGATTGCCCTGCATTCCATTTACACTGTTACTCTTAGACCTGTTAATTTGACCTGTCTCCTGGGCATTTGGAAACGGGTATGATTCTACTCCTAGTCTGTCTCTGAAGCCGGGGAGATGTAAATCCTGGTGACATATGAACTAGAGGGGTTGGCCTGCAGTGAGGGAAGCATGAAGGAGATGCATGGAGAAGAGAAAAAAATCAAGAGATGTGCTCAAGTTCCTCCGCATAACCCTCCAGTTCCCAGAGACCCTGGTGTACTTAAATGAAAAGGGGGTGTGTTCATATTTTGCTTAGATTTTCTCAAAGGGTTTTGGGAATATACAACCAAAGGTACCCTAATACAGTGGTAGAAAAGAAGCCTGAGATTTTTAGAGCTGCTGTGAAGACCTGTTAGAAGGCAGAGTATAGGATTCTAAGTATGGGACTAAGTTACTGAAAATGTGGCTCCATAGAGAAAGCTGCTCTACCCTTCCCTTAGTGCAGACATTGAGGTTGAGGTTCATTCTGTGATATCATAGCCTTGCTTTGAACTAGAAGCAGAAGCATTTCTTAGATACCAGGTTGGGGTGGGAGAAAACAAACAGAATGTTGCTTCTCAGTACAACTACCTGTTTCCAGGGCTGATTCTCTACGGGTCTCAGGATACTCAGAGGCATAGCTGACTTGGGCCCAGAGCACAGGGATAGGAAAACCTTTTCTGTTAAGGACTAGTAATAAATATTTTAAGCTTTGCAGGTCCTATATCCTGTGCATTACTACTCAACTCTCCAATGGTAGGATAAAAGTCACAGACAATATATAAACAAAATGGACATAGCTGTGTTCCAGTGCAACTTTTTTTTTTTTTTTTTTTTTTTTTGAGACAGAGTCTCGCTCTGCCCTCCAGGCTAGAGAGCAGTGGTGTGATCTTGGCTCACTGGAACCTCAGCCTCAGCCTCCCAAGTAGCTGGGACTACAGGCATGTGCCACCACACCTGGCTAATTTTTGTATTTTTAGTAGAGATGGGGTTTCACCATGTTGACCAGGTTGGTCTCCAACTCCTGACCTTAGGTGATCTGCCCACTTCGACTTCTCAAAGTGCTGGGATTACAGGCCTGAGCCACCGTGCCTGACCCAGTGCAACTTTATTTACGGACACTGAAATGTGAATTTCATATAATTTTTAAATCGTAAGATATTCTTCTTTTGATTTTTTTAACCATTTAAAAGTGGGAAAATTCTTTTACCTTGTAGGCGCTACAAAAACATGTGGCAGGTGAATTTGGCCCATGGGCTGTGGTTTGCAGCTCCCTAGAGTATCACAGGGAAGTACGGGGGAGTGTTTGCTTTTATAATAGCTGAGGTGGGTGAGAATAGCTCTCATTGAGTGTAAGTCCTTAATATTTTAACCTTTTCATAATCCCACAAGATCTCTGGAAGACAGTTGGTCAGCGTCCTAACTAACCTTTGAGAGGAAGGAAAGATTTTAAGTTCAATGAGCTAGTTTTCAAGCTGGGAGCTAATAATTACCGGGCCAGACTTTAGGTGTTTGACACATAACTAAGGCCCTCTGCTCATTGTATCACTGGAGGGCGAGGCAGATGCCATTTTCATATTTACATAGAGAAACCAAGTCTCCTGGAAGATTGTGTAATGCTTTGTATGTAAACGTCAATGCAAGTTTTGGCAGGGACAAACTACATTCACAAAGCATTGCACCAACGAAGTGTGCTGGCTTTAGGAAGCAGTTTTTAGTGGATATTTTTACCTTAGAAAGTCTTACATACTGAAAATCGTATCTTTCAGAATCACTTAATTTTTGTTTCTAAAGAGCATTAATATCTAGTGCCTCTTTTCATTCCCAGAACATTATTGTAAAACGAGGAATTAACGAACCAAATGAGATGCATGACTTAGTCAGTGGTTTGGTTTCCAATCTGACCAGGTCTTTTTTTTTTTTTTTTTCTTCTTCTTCTTCTCTTTAGATACAAGCCCACTGGTTTTATTTCCTTCTTTCCTTTTTTATTCCCTTCAGTTATTTTGCTATTGCCATGATGAAGTGTGAGGCTGTGTCTTGATCTGTGTGGAATGCAAGAGTCCAGCTGTTTTCTGCCACGCCATAAACGTCTCAGGAAAATTAAGATGCTCCTGGAGATAACCCCCATAGGTAATAGCTGTATTACAGCTTTTACTTTTCAGAGTGGATTCCCTGCAATAAAATTATTGCAATCTTGTGTTACAGCTTTTACTTTTCAGAGTAGATTCCTGCAGTAAAATTATTGCAGTCTTTTTACCTTGTCCTTGAAAGTCATGTTACTCTGAGAAATGAAACGTTGCTGCAAATGTGTACATCTCAATAGGAGAGTTTTAAACAATTTGAAAGAGCCGTGTTTTAGTGGTACCAATTTTGCAGCTTCCTAGGCAGAGGTTTGTTACATTGAACTCTTCAGCTGTCCAAGTGAATCAGGGCCGCTATTGATTCATCAATAGTAACATAGCTATGATTCTTTGGCATGGTAGCCAATATCTGATCCAGAGTTAATGTTCTGAGTAGATGTCTCCTCTTGTAGATTCCATTTCCTCCTCCTTCCTTCAGCTGCCATTCCCATTAAGGGTCCTCTCCATCATAGTCGCACAGATTTAGCTGTAATCTTCTCCAAATAGCTAGTCAAGTCTGAAAGCTGTCTGCCTTCTCTAACTCCAGCAGATGCTACTCTGTTGTCTTAGAAGAGACAACAGCACACTCCTGCTTGTTAGGGCCAGTCTTGAACATTCCCCCTCTATAAGGTAGAGGACTGAGGACTTTTGGTTTCTTACCAGCCTTTCTCCACCAGGATGGTAGGGTAGAAAAATATACAAGCAGGAAAAAACATTTCTCAAATTGATTTTTGAAAAATGTGTCAGGATTCCATCCTTTTTACTCTGTGTGAATTTGATGGCCTTGTTAGCTATCATTGTCTTTTCAACACATTGAACTCTCCACATTGCTGAGGCTAAGGTGGTTAGAGCAACTGTTCTCAGTGGTCCCTGAACCAGCAGTATCAGCATCACCTGAGAACTTGTTAGAAATGCAAATTATCAAGCCCATTTCCAGACCCCCTGAATCAGAAAGTCAGGGTGCAGGGCCCAGGAATTTGCTTTAATAGGCCCTCCAGATGACTCTGATGCTCACCAAAGTTTGAGAATCACTTGTTTAGTCCCAAACCTGTGTTTGGATGCCATTTGCATTACTTAGAAGCTAACTGGGGACTAGTTACTGTATCTTTGGTCTCTTTATTTCCATAGAAAGAGGACACCCCTCTCTACCTGTTAAGGTCATGATGGGGAATTAAGGTGATATGTATAAACATTAGCACATAAGTGTTTGGTGAACAGTAACTGCTGGTATTTGGTACCATCTTTTAAAAGCCATGGTGGTAGATAGTGAGAAGATAAAGGCATAAAAGATGGGCTCAGCCCTAACAGATTTGCAATCAAGATGAGGTGCTTACATATAAATAATTGTTAGACCAGAAAAATGGTAACTTTTCTCAAAAAACCCAAGCCAAGGATGGTTTCTCTTGATTTTTTTTTTTTTATTTCAACCTGATAGCAAATGTAATAGTTGAAAGCAGACAGAGTAATATGCCTAGAATCATGGGACTGACATTACTTTTGATAGCAATTTGTTGAGCTTGTATGCTTAAGCATGTGCTAAAGAGAGGAGCCTGAAAGTGCAGGACATCCTAGAGGATGCATTTGTTTTGGGAAACCTTGGGAGAATAGGCCCTTTATTTTGCATGGACCTTGTACTTAAAAAAAAAAAAAAAAAAAGGCTCTTAGGACATTCATGAAAAAGTTGATGTCTTTTTTTGAATTGGTGAGCGACTGGTTAATCAGTCTCTCCAATTCTTAATTAGCAGAGGGGTAGATAGACACATAGACTATTGGAATTTTTTATTAATAATGAGGTAGTTTTTTGTGTGCTGCAGTCATGTTAATGAGAATAGCTTTTAGGAGTTAATACAGCGTCATGTGGGCACTTTGCAATATAAGAAAGTGATTAGCAAAAATGTTTTGAATTTTGGACAGAGTCCATTTGTTCTGTCAACATCTGAAAAGGAGAGTGCTTTTAGGAAGAACATGTAAATTCATGCTTCTTTATACCCTCTCTGCCAAAAGACTGGGTTTCATTTCTTCCATGTTGGTTGTAATCAAATAGGATGTATATTTAATTTGTTTTTGTTTGTGTCAGTTGAATGTTTAAAACAAGTCAATCTAACTTAAATATTATAATATTTGTCAGTTTTTCCCATAACTGTTAATATTTGGTATTTATGACTCTGTACATTCTTCTCCTAAAGGCATAAATACCTGCCCTCTGGGTAAGAGTTTTGGGTTTGGTTTTATGGCTATTTTGTCTAATACAGAAGAAGTTCAGGAAAAGATGGGCAAACTGCTTGAAGTATGGCTGATACCATAGTAATATAAACAATGTTTTTTTGTGTTTTCCAATTAACACTATATTATGAGCATTTTACAGATGGTCCCCAATTTATGATGGGATAGTTCTAAGGCAAATACAGTAGAAATCGTATTTTGAGTTTCCATTTAGCTATTCTATTTTTCACTTCTAATATAGTATTCAATAAATCACATGAGATATTCAATACTTAAGCATAAAATAAGCTTTGTGTTAGATGATATTCCCAACTGTGGGCTAATGCAAGTGTTTTGAGCACGTTTAAAGTAGGCTATGCCAAGCTATTATGTTTAGTAAGTTAGGTGTATTAAATGCATATTTGATTTACAGTATTTTGAACTTAGGATGGGTTTTTCAGGATGTGACCCCATCATAAGTTGACAACCCTCTGTATATTATTTGTAAACAGTATATTGGACACATAGTTCATCACAAAGATATATCCTAACCTTTTTTGAACACTTAAACCATTTGATATTTTCTCAGAAATGAGGAGGCTAGTACTTCAAGAAAAACGCCTGATGGTATTTGCCAATGATAAAATTAGAGCTATCAGGTGAAAGTGAAAACTGAAATTTTGGAAAACTCATATTTGCAACCTTGTGCTTGACAGCTTCCCAGTACTTAAGTTGTGTCTGGTAAGACTGATAGTAATATTAATAATGTGCTTTTGGGGGAACGTTTTCTAAAAAAAAAAGTGCATGGCTAAAAAAAAAAAAAAAAAAAAAAGCTACATAACTCAATGAACCAGTATTTTCCAAAATCGTACATGGGCAAAAAGACCCTTTCAAGTCGCAAATAGACCATTGGATTTTAATGTAACAGAGTACAGAAAGTTTGTCAGATTTCAGATTCCATATTGTAATTAACTTCTAAAAAGCACCACTTGTTGAATTTGGGGAAAGTACAAAAGAATACCCACAGCTATCTCAAAAGATGATTGCAAGACACCCTTCATTTTCCAACTGTTTATCTGTATGAGGCCAGATTTTTCTTCATATACTTCATCCTAAACACTATATTGCAACAAACTGCATGCAGAAGCAGGCATGAAACTCTACTATTTTCCAGTAAGCAGGACATTGAAGAGATTTGCAAAAGCACAAAACAATACCATTCTTACTAAATTTTCTTTTGGGAAATACATAAAAAGTATCTACTTTAATATGTGGTTTTAAAGGTTATTTTAAAAAGTATTTTAAAAATTTCTTTCTTAATTTTGAATGTGATAAATAACAATGGATATAACCCACATAACAAGAACTCTATTTAGAGTCCTTGGTAATTTAAGAGTGTAAAGGGAACCTGAAAACAAAAAGTTGAATACTACTGAGTTAGGTGAACTTCTGCATTTAAAGAGTTTTTTTTTCCAGAGTTGAATGCCATTGATTCTCTCGAATTTATAATGAATGCAGGCTACATGGAAAAGTAACATTTGTTAATCAACAAACTTGTTCATCTGTCTTTTCTAGAGTCATTTTGTAGTTCGAGCTTATTTATACATTTTGGTTGACTTGACTTTTTTTTTTTTTTTTTTTTTTAAGAAAAAAAATACCTACCTGAGAAAAATATTGTATTCTGCTGGTACCTTCAGTATAGTGTTGACACATAAAATGAGCTTCATTTTGTTATGATGAAAATTAACCCATTTATGCTGGAGGCTGCAAAATTTTTTGTGTGTGATAAATCAGATCTTGGCAATGACCTTGAGCAGTAGGATATAAATAACTCCCACAAGCTTAGCGTTCCAATAATGGAACACTAGACATAAATGGATTAGCATGTTCTAGGAGTTCAAATTACCCTAAAGGGAAAAATAATAGCCACGTGCTTCTCCTGGCCCCCACTCTGATTCAACCAAGTTTAATTACTGGAAATAAAGTGACTTCACAACTATATTTGCAAATAACTTTTGAGGCATGTTAAGAACAAAATGCTTTCCAATTAATTTTTTTTTCTTTTTTTTTCTTTTTTTTTTGAGACGGAGTCTCGCTCTGTCGCCCAGGCTGGAGTGCAGTGGCCGGATCTCAGCTCACTGCAAGCTCCGCCTCCCGGGTTTACTCCATTCTCCTGCCTCAGCCTCCCGAGTAGCTGGGACTACAGGCGCCCGCCACCTCGCCCAGCTAGTTTTTTGTATTTTTTAGTAGAGACCGGGTTTCACTGTGTTAGCCAGGATGGTCTTGATCTCCTGACCTCGTGATCCACCCGTCTCGGCCTCCCAAAGTGCTGGGATTACAGGCTTGAGCCACCGCGCCCGGCAATTTTGTTTTTCTTTAGCAAATGATAATGGGTCTGTTAAATGACTTAGGGGTGTGGTAGACTCTATTACCTGACTTACTGTATTTTCAAAGGCTTTCTTCTAACCCACAAAGTAGATTTATGGGATTAGAATTTAGGGCTGAATGATTCTGAAGGATAGTCTTGGTCTCTGAATAATAATTGGTATTTGGCTAAATGAGGAATATGGCAGTGTTCATTTTTTGACTGTTTCAATTGGGATTCATCTGTAACAATGGGGCATGTCGCAAATGACTGAGAATGGCAAATAAATGCATTCCTCTCTAATGGAGTCACTTTGGTTCCTTTAGAAGTTGGAGGAGTACCTTTCTAAAAGAAGGGATTTGCCTTCAATTATTAGAGAGTATTTAACAATAATAGGGTTGTGTTTTTTGTCTTGCATTTTGCTATTGTAAATTATAAAAATGTGGGTGGATTTAAAATAAAACACCTTTTAACATTTTACACATAATATATCCACAAGTTAAATAGATCACTTAAAGATCTTTTGGTGTAAGAATTTTAATGGATAGCAAAAAGCATAATTATATGGTCAGAGTAGTACAGACCTTGTTCTTGTATAGCCTGTTAATTTACTGTAAAATTACTTTAAAAGTTTTAATGAGCATAATTAAGTAAAGTAAGTGATAAGGTATTTTACTTTGTATATTTTCTGTGTTCTTCTTGAGTCACAGCATTTAACAGGAGCATTTAAACTTAATTACCCCTGCTAACCTAGGGCAGGTGTAAAGCATAAGCCATAATGATGGTTAGTGCCACCACAAACTAAAATCATTTCCACCCTCACCTCAGTTCTGAGTAAGTGACCCCCAACCTTTTTGGCAGGGACCGCTTTCACGGAAGACAATTTTGCTGTGGCAGGGGTCGGGGGTGTGGTATTGGGATGAAACTGTTCTACCTCAGATCATTAGGCATTAGATTCTCAGAAGGAACATGCAACCTAGATTCCTTGCAGTGCAATTTACAATAGGGTTCTGCTCCTATGAGAATCTAATGCTGTGGTTAATCTGACAGGAGGCAGAGCCCAGGCCTTAATGCTGACTCTCTGCCGCTCACCTCCTGCTGTGCGCCCTGGTTCCTAACAGGCCATAGACCAGTACCAGTCTCGGGTATAGACTAGGGGTTGGGGACCCCCTGTTATAAGTGATTTATTTGTTCTACTCTGTTGGCATTCAAATATGTTGAGTACCACCCACAGAAAGAAATTTTTACATCACAATTCAGTATACACATAAGCATATGTTATATTAATGTTGTTGTATACAATGTTTGCCTTTACTATAAGCAGTGTACTTTGGTTTTTTAATTCCCTTCTTTAAAAAGTATTGATTTCAGGACCCCTTGCAATGTGCTCACTGAAAAACTGCCTTGGGAAGCTCTCTCATTCACAATGGTTATTTGATATCTTCTCTACCCTCATTCAACTTCTCTCAGTTCTGCTCACTTCTCTCAATTTTAGCAGATGCTCTGGCCTCCTGCTTTATGGAGAGTCATTGAGTTGTGGCTTCCTCAGCTTGTCACCCGACCTGCAAGTTTCTGCACCAGTACCATCCATCCATCTGTCCTCCCTCCTAGAATGGAAGAGGTTTCCTTTCTATACCTGTTCTCTAGATAGAACTCTTTCCCCTCCCTCGGGAACATGTGGTATTGATGATCACTTCTCCATAGTCTCCAGGCTTTCCTTCTTTAATGACTTTTTCCCAACAGTCTTTAAATGTATTTAAAACTCTTCTTTCACACACCCACATCCCGGCACCCACACCCCCGTGCATATCAATTTGTGCACTCGCGGCCCTAGCTACTGCTTTCTTCCTCTTATCCATAGCTTATTTATTGCCAGCCTTTCTGAAGGGTTTTCTGTACCTCCTGTCTGAGTCCTCAGTTTTCTTTCCCTTCTCAACCCACTTCTCGCCAAGGTCAACAAAGATCCTTTAATATGCTTCTCACTCTCTTTCTCACTTGAACTCTCTGCTCCTGATCCGATTCTGTCGAATGATTGCTCCCTCTTCTTGACCTTGGTTTTCATTGCCTGGAGTCCTTCTGTCCTCTTAGTTTTTCCTTCCTGTCTCCTCTTGCTCTGTCTGCCCCATTATTCCTGGGTTCCTTGGAGTTCTCCCTTTGACCTTTCTCTCCTGATTCCTTGTACTCTCTAGAGGTTTGCACAGCTTCGTGAGAGCCTTAGTACTGATGCCCAAATCTGTCGCCAGCCTGAACTCTGGACCTACACACCAGACTGGGCCAGGATGACCAGAAGTGATACCTAGAGTATATGCCAAAAGCCCATGAACCTTAAAAATGAACATGCTCAGCCCCAGAAATTCTCAGTTGCCTACAAATTTCAATACCATGAACTTCTGTTAATCTTTACTGATAAATTAGAGGGGAAAACACAAAAGGAGACAAATTTGTGACGACCACTTGGTACAACGAGATGTAGGAAGACAGGCAACGGAAGGATGATAACGGATTAGTAACCATCCAGACCTCCTGCCAGATTCTCTTCCTGTAAAGATAAGAGTTGAAATTAGTCACCTTGGAGAACTCAAGTAAGGTTTTAATCTGGCCCTCAGAATGGTTTATGGGTTTTGCTTTACTAGCACTTTCTGCAGAGGAAGCAAAAAGCTGATATGGTATGGAAATAAAGCAAAAATTGGCATTAACCCAGATTTGAAGGCCACAGTGACTCTTCTCAGATTTGAGGCTATGCCAGGTATCTGCATCAGGTTGGCAGGTGGGTAACAGTGTCTGCAGTGGCCAGACAGCTCTTAAGTTTGGATATCTCTCAGGCTTCCCAAGGTCAACATGTCCAGAAGTGGACTCATTATATTCTTCATCAAACATACATATTTCAAGTAAATGCTACAAGCTGCCTACCTATTATATAGGTAGGCAAGTTTCTTGCATATGCCATGTTTTATCTTGCCTCTAGACCTTTGCATATGCTGTTCCCTCTGTTTAGAGAATCCACTCCAGCTACATTTTATTTTTTCTAAAACTCAGTATAATATGTTGTAATAGCTTGGTGGCGCTTTCCTGTCTGAACCCTCTACTTATGCCTGCTGGCCCCAGTAGACATGATTCCTTTGAGGGCAGGTATTTTCTTATTTTCTGGCATATCCACAACACCTGGCAGAGTATCTGACATAGTAGATACTCATTTAATATTGTTCAATGAATGAAATAAGCAGTGCTGGGATGAGGATAGGCTTTGATTCAGTTAGAGTAGTGGTGTTACCTACTTCTCCTCTTGGATAGAAACAGAACCAGGAATCATTCTACTAAAGAGATAGAGTTGGTGCGGCTAAACTATGGTGCTGGTTTCTTTTGAATTAGGACCTTCCATTTGGATTTAATTTGTTTGGGATGTGGTGAATTCCCGGAACAAGAGACACACCCAATTTAAAATACAAATTCATTCAAAGCAAATATTGTTTTGGCTCATCTGGGTCATTGTTCAGTGAATAAGAGTTTGGTGGTGGGTGGATAAAAATGTTGATGTGGCTGAATCAGATCAAATGAGCATTTTTGGATTTTAGGATTTCCTAGGTTTGGAAATATTACCAGATGGATCTAAATTACTCCCTTTGCTGTGCTTGCATAACATAGTCCTACACTCCAAGCAGCATTTTATGCATTTGTAAACTCTCTGCCCCTGTTTTACTGGGGTCCAGGAGGGCAAATGTGGTGGCTTGTTTAGCCTAGTGTCCCATGTAACCACAGGGATTAGACTGTGGTTGGGGCCAAGTAAATATTTAAGTGAAAGCTCTGTGGGAAACCTACCCAGAATATTCCTCCTAAGGCTGAAGGTAAAAGATGCGGTCTTTGACAGGCTATTAATAGTTTTCCTCTGGAGCAGAGTGTAAAGAAAGAGATATATATTAGTTAGATCTTTCTCACTTGCAGATGACAGAAACCCAACTCAAACTGAGCTTCATTCAGAATAGGAAACCAATTCCTTGTTTCAGTTAAGGAATGTGTTCCCCATCAATAACAAAAAAATATGCAACTGAAGTCTTAAGTACATATGGGGGTTAGTTTCCTGATCCCAAAGGCTGCTACGGGCACTCATGGAATTCGTTTTGAACCTTTTACCCTTCTGTCCCATCATTCTTAATATGTGGCTTTCATAGGGAAAACAAGGAAGGGAAAATTGCAAAACTTTCTTCTTAGCAAGACTTGGCCTTTTTATTTATAAAGGAAACCTCCTCAAGGACTTTGGCTCACATCTCAGCTCTCACTGTGATCAGATTGCAAAGGGGGTTGGGGAATAACAGCTCTTATGTTCTTTTTTGTTTGATTGTTTTGAGATGGAGTTTTGCTCTTGTCGCCTAGGCTGGAGTGCAGTGCTGCAATCTCGGCTCACTGCAACCTCCACCTCCTGAGTTTAAGCAATTTTTCTGCCTCAGCCTCCCGAGTAACTACGATTACAGATACTCACCACCATGCCTGGCTAATTTTTGTGTTTTTAGTAGATACGGGGTTTTACCATGTTGGCCAGGCTGGTCTTGAACTCCTGACCTCAGGTGATCCACCTGCCTCAGCCTCCCAAAATGTTGGGATTATGGGCGTGAGCCACCACGCCTGGCCTGCTCTTATGTTTTTAAGGTACATATTAGAGGCAGGCAAGGGAGAAGGGTTGGAAATGGAGGTTTACTCAGGCAACTAACAGTGTCTTTCACACTCTTTTTTTTTTTTTTGAGATGGAGTTTTGCTCTTGTTGCCCAGGCGGGAGTGCAGTGGCATGATCTCGACTCACTGCAACCTCCGCCTCCTGGGTTCAAGCGATTCTCCTACCTCATCCTCTCAAGTAGCTGGGGTTACAGGTATGCGCCACCACACCCGGCTAATTTTTTATTTTTAGTAGAGATGGGGTTTCTCCATGTTGGTCAGGCTGGTCTTGAACTCCTGACCTCAGGTGATCCGCCCACGGCCTCCCAAAGTGCTGGGATTACAGGTGTGAGCCACCACACCCGGCTCTTTCACACTCTTAGATTGGGAAAATCCAAGGAGATGGTTTGCTTCCGTTGGTTGGATCCAGAGGCTCTGATAACACTCCCTCAAGGTGGTATCAAAAATATGAATGCACCATAAAGAGGGAATCCTAGGTTATTAACCAAGCATAGGCCACTTGAACAGAGGTGTTCTGGGCATCTAGGTCAAATTTTCTTTATATTTGGTTAGTGGCTTAGGATCATGGCATACTTTTGTTTGCTTTATGTATGGGCTATGACGTTCTTATATATAGCCTTGTTCTTCCTGGACTTTCTAATTGCCTGTTTTCTCATTTGCAGAAGTAATATTTGTCTTCATTCTCTCAAAACTGTAATTTATTTTCTTGATTATACAACCTTTTTGAATGCGTTATTATGAACTAAGTGCTTTCAGGACTTGCTGGACAGCTGTCATCCTGACATTTATTTTCCTTTTATTCTTGGCTTAATTCCACTTTTCCTTGGACTCTATATCTTCCCTTTTCTTAAACATATTTTTAATTTTGCTGGAGTATATTATAAAGTAAGTTTTCAGAAAGAGTACGTGGCAAGTATACTTTGAGCCTCTGCTTATCTGTCCTCATGCTTAACTGGTAATTTGGCTGGATATGAAATTCTGAGTTCAAAATAATCTTCCCTTAGCGTTTGAAAGAATTTCTCTAGCAGTCAATGCTACTGACCTTTGTACCTTTGAAGGACCTTTCTTTGGCGACTATGTTTTCTTAATATCAAGATATTGTGACATATTATGAGAATCTTTTTTCCTTTATTCTGCTTAGCACCTTTGGGCTCTTCCAATCTGAAGACTTGGGTTCAGTAGATGGATGTTAGGTTTCCTGGATTTACTCTTAAATTGTCTTACCAAACTTTTTTGTTTTCCTCCTTCCACTTACCCAGTTTTCTGGGGATTTCATCATTCTTTTATCATTTCATCCTTTCTATTGAATTTTTAACTTCAATATACAATCTTTTCCATAGTGATGTTTTTGGTTCATGTATGTATTGTGTGTTTTCTAGTATCTTTGACCACACTCAGATGTTTTTCCCCCTAAAATTCTCTTCTGCTTTAGCTCCATGAGTTATGATCTGTGTCTTCTCTGGGATTGTTTTCATTTTTTCCGTATTTGTCTTTTTTCCCCTGATTTCTTCATATGTAGTCATCCTTGCTTACCTATCCATGAGGATGCATGAAGGATGCATAGCAGCTGACTTAGCTTCTTCCTGCTTGTGCTCATCTGCTGCCCCCGTTGGCCTTTCTTTGATTAGGAGTATGGGTTGTGAGCTCTGAAACTGAGGGTGTAGTGCGTCAAAGAGAAGGTTTCACTTTAGGGTGTGTCAAGGTGAAGCAAGCAAGATGGGGAGAGTTTCCCACAATGCCAAAGGGGAGATCCCCACCAGGGTCTGCCAGTCCCTCCTGGCAGATCACTTGCTCCCTTTGGAGAGTAGATGTTTGACTTCAGACTAGGGGTCAGCCTTGCCACCACCCTCCTAGGCTGGGGAAAAGGAGGCCATGCTAAGCCACCATCCTGCAGGCAGTTTTGCAGATGTACCCTCCTTTCAGTTTCTATACTTCTAATCTCAGATGCTGCCAACCTCCACCTCTATTCTTGCCTTCCACCTGCATGTGTCCCAAGCTCTGCTGTGGTTTATTTCTCAGTATGCTCTCATCTGACCTATAGAAATCCTTAGTCCATTTATGTGCCCCAGTGGTTTGGGATAGGGAGATGTCTTGCTTCTTCATCTAGAAGCCCTGGGGTATTACATGTTTTAAAATTTTATTTTTGAGAAATTAATTCTCACATAATAAAAATTCAAAAAGTACAGAAGGGCATGCAGGGGAAAATAAGGCTTTCTTGAACCCACTCTCCAGGTTCTCCATTTCCCTTGCAAGAAGCAAATGCTCTTAGTTTCCTGCATATTTGCAGAGAGGTTATGATATGTACATTTAAGAAAAATCATTTTGGTTGTTGTGTTGTAGTATGGACTAGGTTTGGAATGAGGTAGGAAGAGATAAAAACTGGAGTCTGGGGGTACCATAGCAACTACAGTGGTCTAGACCAGCAGTCCCTAATCTTTTGGTACCAGGGACCAGTTTCCTGGAAGACAGTTTTTCCATGGACCTGGGGTGGTGGGGTGGGTGGGGGATTGTTTCAGGATGATTCAAGTGCATTACATTTATTGTGCCCTTTATTTCTGTTATTATTACATTGTAATATATAATGAAATAATGACACAACTCACTAGAATACAGAATCAGTGGGAATCCTGAGCTTGTTTTCCTGCAACTAGACTGTCCCAGCTAGGGGTGATGGGAGACAGCGACAGATCATCAGGCATTAGATTCTCATAGGGAGCTTGCAACCTAGATCCCTCACATGCGCAGTTTACAATAGAGTTCATGCTCTAATGAAGATCTGATGCCGCTGCTGATCTGATGGAAGGCAGAGCTCAAACAGTGAGTGATGGGGAACAGCTGTAAATACAGATGAAGCTTCTCTCACTCGCCCACCCACCACTTACCTCCTGCTTTGCGGCCTTGTACCAGCTCTGTGGGCCTGGGGTTTGGGGACCCTTGTGGTCTAGGCAATGGGTGAGGCTCTACACTAAGACAATGGGATGGGAATGAAGGGACGAGATGCTCTATCAAGATAATTCCACTAAGAAGTAAACAGGACCTAGTCACTGGTTAGGTGTTGGCAGGATGTCAGGGATAAATGGAGGAATAGGGTTGTGGTGAAAAAAAAGCAGGCCTCTCTGTTGATTTTTGTGGGAAAAGAGTGGGGTTTTATTTGATTTAATCTGGTAATTTTACAGAGAATATGAATGCTTTGATTGTCTCTTTTAAGGTCTTGAAACCTTAATAATTTGCCATCTCTGCTCCCGTTCCTCTTCCCTTTGCATGTCCCCTCAGGCCACCAGTGGGTTTCTGAGACTAACAATCTAAAGTAATTTTTGTAGGCGTCGTTGAATATGTATCATTCCCACTTCCTATAGAGGAGAGATATCTAATTGGAAACTCAGCAGCCAAGTACAGCAGCCCATAGGCATGTTAGGGCTCAGTGTTTTGTTTTGTTTTGTTTTCAACTTGAGTTAATGTTTTTAAAAATTGAGACTTCCCCAAAACTCAATGTTTTTAAAAATTGAGACTTCCCCAAAACTCTGAATTTATCGCCTTTTTTGAGAAGTCAGAAGATCTGGCAAAACTAGAACAGTCTTCCTCACTGTGGTAATGGGGTAAGTATGAGAAGCTTTGAGGGGTCGTACCTTCTCCACTAGGCCACAGCCCCTACCCCTCAGTTCAGATCTATATATGAACTTACCGCTGCCCTCCTGAATCATTTAGTTACCTGCCAGGTCCCTTAGTCCCGTGTTTGTCACCCTGGCTATAGAGATCACACTGTAGGAGATTTCCAACTATCAGAGAAGCTGTCTGTATCTTAAAGTTTATCATAGTACACGTTATGGTGGTATTCCTTTTCCAAGCACAAATGAATAGGATAAATGGAAACATGAATTCTAACAGTTGAAATCAAATGTAGGCAATACCAACTTAAAAAAAAATGTGGATAGTGCTAATTAAAGTTATGGAAGAAAATGCCTTTTGGCTTGGCCAGACTGATATAAATATTTCTGACAATATAGTTAGTATATACGGCATTCGCAAAAGTGGTGTTGTGACAATTAGAATTTGTCTGAGGTTTGTAGTCTAAGAGACTGGATGACTTTATTTTCCTGTGAACAGTTACGATGTGCGGAAAAGTAAGGCCAAATAGAACACTTTTGATTGTATTATTAAAGTAGTACCTTAGAAACCCCTCTGGATAAATTCTCTACCTCTGAAGTCAGTAAGGAAAAGATATAAATCCTTCATGTGACCTAGCTGTTACAGAGAACCTTGTCAGGCAAGACAGTTTATTGGAGTGATGTACCCTAAATTTACCTGTTGCGGGGTAACCTGTGTTTTTCTAAGGCTATCCTAGGGAGTTCCATTTGTGTAGGTCGACCTTGAACTGACCCCAAGATTTCCAGTCATCAGAATGTAGGAAGTAGAGGGAGTGGAATTACACATGCTTGGAACTCAGCCCATTAGAAAAAGCCACATGCGTTTTCCAGCACTGGCCGTCTTTGTCTTCAGTTTTGAGTCACTGAATATTTGATCTAAATTCCCCACATCACTTACACAAACAGTTCCATGCACTCCTCAGGAAGCATGTGACATAACTTTGTGATTGATGTTAGGATTCCAATAACAACACAGGATCACAGAAAAGGTCTGGTAACCTGAGTAACTTTTTAAAAACAATTATTTATAAAGGCACATGTCTGTGTGAAGGAACAGATGTCGTCGGGAGGCAGTGTGCTGTGGGAGCAGGCTGCACTGGGATGATGACTCAAGAAACAGAGGTTCTAACCCCAGCTCTGCCTCTGTCATGTTACGTGACCTTCGAGCAAGTTTTTCCTACGTCTCCTTTTCCTCTTGTGTAAACTGAGGAGGTTGGACTAAACAATCTTCCAGTTTTCCCATGTTGGACGTTTGAGCAGTCATTTGTTCTCATTATCTTTGCTTTACAGAGTGAGAATCCTAGGGAAGATGCTTCTTGGTGACTCTGTCCTCAGACATGATGGTTGGCCTCCCCTTCCCTGAGATAATGATAGAGTGCCCTGTGTGCCCTATGTCATTGGTGGGTCTTCACTGACCATCTTCAACTCCTGTTGTTTGCAGTACATCTCAGACACTATGGGAAGCAAAGCTGGCTTTATGGGGAGACAGGCTTTCCATTTGGGTTTCAGCATGCCATGAAAGTTCTGTTCCTTTCAGATGTTTCTTATTATTTGGTGGTGGTTCCTGAAATACTGCATTATATTTTTTACCTTCCCTCCACCACTTTTTTGGCTTTTTGGAAACTGTGCATGGGAGTCTGAAGAGGCTATTACCATGGCAAATCTTAGAGTCACAGAGAATTAGTTAAGTAGATGGTAAAACCAAAGGCTTGAGGGTAGAGGGTGATACCAGAGTAAGGAGCAGTGGATAAGGGGGCCTGAAGGCCAGCTTCATCTGTCTGATAAATTTGTCCCGCCCTTGTCCTGGGTGAGCAGGTTTGAAAGTGAGATGAAGCACACTGCTCTGCCTAGCTCTGCTCTCTGCCCTGAAACCCAACAGTGGCAGATGGGGTTTTATATACCCCAAACACACAGATATACAGAGACAGACAGATTTACCTGCTTATTTTTGGGGGTGAGCCAAGAGGAAGGCAGAGAAGAGGCACAGGAGAGGAAATATTAATAACTAATGGAACAGCAGCTGAGCAGAGGCTGGAATTAATGGGATCAGATGCAGGTAGAGGGCATATGTTTGGCAGACATAAAGGAAATCTTGTCTCCACAGAAAGCTGTGAAGGAAAAGAGTGAGTAGCATGTAGCTTGCACAATGCAGAGATATAAGGAATTGTTTTTCTTCTGACTTCATCTCAGTAAAGTTGGGAAGTCTCACTGTCCTCATCCCTCTGCTGACCCCCTGAGCTTTCTGTGTTTCATTTGGTTCTGAGCGGATCTTAATACTGTTGTGATTGGCATCTTTAAAGGAGAATGGTTTTTATAGAGTAAACAACAGGGACTCCGTTTTCTTCCACAACAGCTCACCCTTCCGTTTCCGGATCCACAACAGTGTGGTGTCCAATCAGTTGTTTAGAGAGACAGAGAGAGGGCTGGATGCGGTGGCTCATGCCTGTAATCCCAGCACTTTGGGAGGCCAAGGCGGGCAGATCACAAGGTCAGGAGTTCGAGACCAGCCTGACCAACATGGTGAACTCCCATCTCTACTAAAAATACAAAAATTAGCCAGGCGTGGTGGTGCACACCTGTAACCCGCAGGAGAATTACTTGAACCCGGGAGGCAGAGACAGCAGTAAGTGGAGGCTGCAGTGAGCTGAGATCATGCCACTGCACTCCAGCCTAGGTGACACAGTGATACTCCGTCTCAAAAAGGAAAAAAAGAAAAAAGAGAGAATGAGAGCACATGCCTCATGTGCACTGAGAACCAGAGAACATTGTTCTGTCCTGTTTCTGCTGAGGGGAATCTTTTTATTTTTTTTTATTATTTTTTTTGAGACGGAGTCTCGCTCTGTTGACCATGCTGGAGTGTAGTGGCCGGATCTCAGCTCACTGCAAGCTCTGCCTCCCGGGTTCACGCCATTCTCCTGCCTCAGCCTCCCGAGTAAGGTGGGACTACAGGCGCCCGCCACCTCTCCCGGCTAGTTTTTTTTTTTTTTTTTAGTAGAGACGGGGTTTCACCATGTTAGCCAGGATGGTCTCGATCTCCTGACCTCGTGATCCGCCCGTCTCGGCCTCCCAAAGTGCTGGGATTACAGGCTTGAGCCACCGCGCCCGGCCGTGAATCTTTTTATATCAAAACCCTATCGTTACCATGGGATAGGAAGGTGGAAATAGCTTTGCTACTCAAGACCCTTCTTGGTGAATGTGTTGGACCAACCAGATTTAAACTATGTCTCTTGGCATTTAGAAGGTCAACCTGGGCCAAGCACGGTAGCTCAAGCCTGTAATCCCAGCACTTTGGGAGGCCAAGACGGGCGGATCACGAGGTCA